>NC_082714.1:7609361-7909361 GCF_030144855.1 Hypanus sabinus
CCTTCAACCAGACCACTCTGGCTGCCCCCTGAGGGGTTTCAATGAATAGAACAGTACTTAATACACAATTCCTCCTTCAAGAGACAATGGCAGTAATCTCTCTCTTTGTCAATAGGAGACATTCCACCTTTGTGTATTCCTGTGTTGTCAATAACAACTGCCTTTTCTGTTATCCTGTGTCTCTCTCTCATTACTGACATGATGTGTCTCTCTCTCATTTCCTGGGTATCAGACCCGAAATAATAGCGATCTTGTGATTCTCAAAAAAGGGGGGGGGGCGGGCATTGGCGATTCTGTACCCTTCTGCCCATCAGAGTTGCTCCTCATTCATAACAGTGTACCTAATAAAGTAGCCACTGAGTATAGATACTACAGGAAGGTAAGGCTGGAGTAAAGTTCAGTCATGACTGTATTGAATGACAGAGCAGGTATGAGGGGCTGAATGGCCTGAATAGAGTGGCCATGGAGAAGGTGTTTCCGTAAGTGGGAGGGTCAGCCTCCAAATAGGACAAGCATTTAGAACAGAGGTGAGGAGGAACTTCTTCAGCTAGAGAATAGTGATTCTGTGAAATTCATTACAATAGGAGCCTGTGGAAGCCAAGTCAATGGGTAAATTTAAAGCAGAGGTTGTTATGTTCTTGATTAGTAAGGGTGTCAGAAGTTTTGGGAAAAAGGCAGGAGAATAGGGTCCTGAGGGAAAAATTAATCAGCCAGGATCGAACAGTGGAGCAGACTTGAGCAGGTGTATCTAATAAAATGGCTGTTGAGGGTACATTTCCATCTTTGTTGCTATGTTATTTGGAGGATATGTCATCAGAATATAAATAGCTTACAGAAGAGCCAGCTCTCATTATTAATCTGACAACGTTGATGACAATGAAGAGAATGGCGATCTGGAAATTGAGAGGTTCATATGGCAGCCTAATTTCCCTACAGCTGTTCAAGTGAAAGTTTTGTTTACAAAACCACAGTAGCATGGTGGCTAGCATAACTCTATTACCACTCAGGACGTTGGAGTTCAGAATTCAGTTCCGGTGACTTCTGTAAGAAGTTTGTATGTTCCTTCCTGTGAGCGCGTGAGTTTCCTTTCGGTAGTTCTGGTTTCCTCGCACATTCCAAAGGCATGCTGGTTAATAGGTTAATTGGTGATTGTAAATTGTCCTGTGATTAGGCGAGAGTTAAATAGCTGGGTTGCTGGGCAGTGGGCCGGAAGGGCCTCTTTCACGCTCTCTCAAATAAATAAAATGGGATTTCCACAGTTATATGGAATACAGAGAGTACCGAGACCCGTTAGCAAGCAGTCCCTCTGCTGCTCCTTACTTAATGATTTACTGCCACTGTCTGGACAGACCTCTCTTTACCATTCAAATAATATTGTTACTGTGTGCTGATGGTAATTTCATTACCAAGAATGAGATGTTATGTTGAAGTTGCTTTCAATGTTGTGAGGCCTAATCTGGAGTATTGTTTGCAGTTCTGGTAACCTACTCACAAATATTGATAAGATTGAAAGAGTGCAGAGAAAATTTACAAGGATGGCGACATCCTTATTTATTTAGAGATAAAGCATGGAATAAGCCCTTCTGGCCCACAGAACCACACTGCCCAGCAACCACTAATTTAATTAGTATAATCACAGGATAATTTACAATGACCAATTAATCTACTAATCGGTACAGTCTTTGGACTGTGGGGGTGGGGTGGGGTAGGGTGGGGGGTGAAATTGTAACACTTGGAGGAAACCCACACGGGAAGGGACATGCAAACTTTCTTACAGAGGATGCCGTTTGAAACCTGAACTCTAGGACTTTATTCCCTGAAGCCTAGGAGAAAGAGGGGAGATTTGATAAAGATATACAAAATTATGAGGGATAGAGATAGAGTAAATGCAAGCAGGCTTTTTTTTCACTGAGGTTATATGAGACTAGAATTAAAGGTCATGGATTAAGGGTGAAGGATGAAATGTTTAAGGGGATTATTAGGGGAACTTCTTCATTCAGAGGGTGGTGAGAGTGTTGAATGAGCTGCCTGTAGAAGTGCTGGATATGGGCTTGATTTCAACATCTAAGAGAAATTTGGATAGATACCTGAATGGGAGGGGTTATGGAGGGCTATGGTCTGGGTGCAGGTTGATGGAAAAGGGAAATTAATAGTTTAGTATGGACTAGATGGGCTGAAGGACCTGTTTCTGTGCTGTAGTGCTCTGACTCTAAAGAACACAAACATCCTTTCTGAACAACTATCTATGTTTCTAACTATTCTTCTCCTTTGCATCTCTCCACCCCAGGGTATTCCAGAAATAGTTTATAATCAATGAGCGACTCATAGAATCTTAGAGCACCACGGCACAGAAACAGGCCCTTTGGCCCATCTGTCCCATGCTGAACTGTTATTTTGGCTAGTCCCATCGACCTGCAGCTGGACCACAGCCCTTCAGGATTCAAGATTCCAAATGTATTTGTCTCTTGTACAACCCACATAGTAAAATGTGTTGTTTGAATTAACAACCAACACACCTGAGGGTGTGCTGGGGGAAGCTCGCAGGTGTCATTACACATTCTGGTGCCAACATAGCACGCCCACAATGCTTGTCAAAACAACACATAACACAACAGGCAACAAAACAACAATAGCAAGACAAGCCCCATTCCTCCCATCCTCTTACACACATAAACTGACTTTTAAACTCAGGACCATATTCTTCCCATCCATGTATTTATCCAAACTTCTCTTAAATATTGAAATCAAACCTGCAACCATCACTTTCACTTGCAACTCATGCCTCCCTCAGCTTCCCCTCAAATATTTCACCCTGAAATCCATAACTTTCAATCAGTCATGTTGCTATGTGAAATGTGTGGCAACCATTCTATGCATTACAAACTCCCATGGAATAAAATAAAATAAATGAGTAGTATTGTGTGAGGACTAAATATTGATCACAGGAATTGCTTCAAAACAGAATAATGGGATTTTTATTTCCTCTGAGCATTTGGATCTCTACCGCACTGGGATGTTATAGTCGCTATTTTGCATGAGATGAGCTTGGTGTTAGGGGTTCGATGTTTTTGTTACTGTGTCTAGGTGGGTGATCTGCTAGTTTTTGTGGGAGGAAAGGTTGGGGATTTGGGATTTGCAAGTTCCTTTTCTTTCTTTGGTGTGGTGGGGGGTGGGTTTGTTGTCCTTTCTTTCAAAGACCCCATGGTTTTTCTGTAGTTCATGGCTATTTGGAGAAGATAAATCTCAGTTGTATTCTGCATACAAACTTAGATAATAAAGTGAACCCTTGAACATAGTTTTTAAATCTAGGCCTGTTGCACACATGGATGGGGGCAGAGACAAGATAGATACAGGGTGAGAGCCATAAAGATGAAGAGCTGTGAGTTGCGAAATAGACCAGAGACTATGCCCTTCAAGGGAAGGAGACACTGTTACTCACAGTTGGCTACGACTTAGTCACTGGGTTACACAATACTCATACCAATCCTTTCTGCTGGTCGGTCTGTATTTCAGGAATTTAATGCTTCAATGCAACTGGTGAAACTTAACACAGGCAACTGAATTTGTTGGCAATGTTGTTTGTAACTCCAAACCTGTCATGTACTGCAAACCCAGTCAATATTTTTCATCTTATAACTCATCCCCGCTATTGCTAATCCACACTCAGCTCTGCAGATGACATTTTGGTCACAGCCTTAACCCTTGGGTCAAGTGCCTGAAGTGGGCAAAGCAATATTACTGCTGAGGACTTCCTGTCATTTAACCTTTCCGTGGGGCCATGATAATCTTTACTTCTGCTGTCTTCCACTCCAAACATGTGAGTTACAGCCTGTAAAATTGGTATTGAAGAACACCAAAATTGCACTTACCGTGGGCTATGAAAGTCATTAAACAACATTACGCGGCATGGTAATATAGCAGCCAGCGTAATGCTTTGTACATAGCACCAGCAATCGAGGTTCAATTCCTGCTGCTTATGTAAGTTTGTATGTTCTCCCCTGGGATGGGATGGGATGAAATCTTTTGTATTTGCCTGAGAGGTTAACAGGACACTGAAGCTAACATCACACCTGAAAGTTAGCTCCTTTGTTAATGCAGCAAGTATTAGTATTGCAGTGGAATGGAGTGCTAGCCCAGATCACCATGCCCTAGTCTCTTGAATGATGCTTTATGAAATGCTACAATTTTTTGCAATTGTAGGTAATCATGTAACTGCTACATGACTCATTTTATGCAAATAGAATGGTATTTATGTTCTAAAATCAACTTGACAAAAACATTTCAGAAATTCACCAAAAAAGCTTGTACAGAACATGAAGCATGAACTTAACTAAAATAATTTAAACCTTTTTTTTTCATTTGAATAAACCACAGTAGCAACAAACTGAAGCCCATCCAAAGTCAGATTAGATTCTATAGATGCTGGAAATCCAGAATAACATATGAAATGCTGGAGGACCTCAGCAACTCAGGTAGCATCAATAGAGAGGAATATTGGATAAAGATCCAAATTTGACTGTTTTATCCATAGATGCTGCCTAACCTACTGAGTTCTGCCAGCATCTTGAGTGTGTTACTATAATTGTTACTACAGATTGATCTATAGTTATTCATTCACAGGATATGGGCATTGTTAGCAAGGCTCATCTTTATTGTCCATCCCTAATATTTCTAAGGCCAGCTGGTGTCGTAGTGGCATCAGTGCCAGACTTCAGAGCGGAGGCTCCTGAGTTTGAATCCAGCTGGCTCCCTTGCACGCTTCCCATCCGTGCTGGGTTGAGCCTCGAGCTAGCAACTCAGTCTCGTAAAAACAAGAAAGCCTGCTAAAAAAAACGCTGTCATGACAACGTCCCGATGACTCCACTTGAAGTTAAGGGTCTTCTTCTTCTTCTTCTCCTCCTCCTCCTTCTCCTCCTCCTCCTTCTCCTCCTCCTCCTTCTCCTTCTTCTTCTTCTTCTTCTCCTTCTCCTTCTCCTCCTTCTCCTTCTTCTTCTTTCCTGAACTGAATGGTTGAGTGGAGATGGAAGTGCAGTGAAAACTAACAGTAAACTGTATTAATTAATCTTGAATAATGCCCCAAAAGTCACTAATGGATGATAAGCACAAGAGATTCTTCAGAATCTTAAGCAGCACACTCAAAATGCTGGAGGAACTCAAAGTTAGGCAGCATCTGTGGAAATGAGTAAACATTGACGATTCGGCCCAAGACCCTTCTTCAGGACTGGAAAGGAACAGGGAAGACACCGGAATAAAAAAGATGGGGGAAGGGGAAGGAGGATAGCTAGAAGATGATAGGTGATGCAGGTGGATTGGAAAGGTAAAGGGTTGCAGATGAAGGAATCTGATAGGAGAGGAGAATGGACCATAGGAGAAAGGGAAAGAGAAGTGGTCCCAAGGGGAGGATGTTAGGCAGGTGAGATGAAGCAAGAGGTCAGAGTGGGTGATGGAAAAAGAAGGGAGGGGGAGGGAATTTTTTTTTACCAGAATGAGAAATTCAAGTTGGAGGCTACCCAGATAGAAATTACAGATTACTTCTCCACCTGGAGGGTGGCCTCATCTTGGCACAAGAGAAGGTCGTGGACTGACGTGTCAGAATGGGAATGGGAATTAAAATGTTTGGCCGCCGGGAATTTCTACTCTTGACGACATCTGTGGAGGCAAATAAACAGTCAACATTTTGGTCTGAGATCCCCCATCATGGCTGGAAAGGAAGAGGGCAAAAGCAAGAAGGGGTGACATGGCAGCGTAGTGGTTAGTTGTACACCAGTGATCGCATGGGTTTCCTCCAGGTGTTCTGGTTTCCTCCCACATTCCAAAGACTTGCAGGTTAGTAGGTTAATTGGCCACATGGGTGTAATTGGGCAGCATGAGCTTGTTGGACTGGAAGTATCTGCTACTGTGTTATATTTCTTAAAATGAAAAATGATTTTGATCTCTGGTGTTCTCACTGTGGAGCTTGACATCCTGTGACTCTGTGGATTTCCTCTGTGGTTTCCTCCCATGTCCCAAATACATGTGGTTTGGTAGATTAATTGGTCTATAAATTGTCCCTAGTAGGTAGGTCAGTGCTAGAATCTTGGGGAATTTATGTCAATGTTGGGAGAATTAAATGGGATTGGTGTATACTGTAATTATTTTAAAAATATGCTTGATGGTCAAAGTCAAAGTAAATTTATTATCAAAGTACGTATTCATTGGCCACTTTATGAGGGTACAAGAGGTACCTAATAACGTTTCTATTAATTGTATGTTCATGGTCTTCTGCTGTCATAGCCCATCCACTTCAAGGTTCAACATGTCGTATCGTGTGGTTGTTTGTGTTACTGTTGCCTTCCTGTCAGCTTGAACCAGTCTGATCAGAGAATATCAAATAGTATTCTTAAAATATGACAAACATTTCTATCTCCACCACCTTCTCAGGAGACTTCCAGATACATCCTTTGGGTAGATTAACATGAATGTATCAAGTTCCAATTATCTACCAACAACAAACCACAAAAAGCTTTGTTATTATTGAGACAGTTACAGAGCGCTACAGCACAGAAGCAAACCTTTCAACTCATCTATCAAATCTCTCCTCATTTTTCTATGCTCCAAAGAATAAAGTTACCCCCAACCTATTCAACCTTTCTCTCTAACTCAGGTCCTCAAGTCTTGGCAACATCCGAGCAAATTTTCTCTGTACTCTTTCAATCTTATTGATACATTTTCTCTAAGTAGGTGGCCAGAACTGCACACAATACTCCAAATTAGGCCTCACCAATGTCTTGAACGATGTCAACATTACATTCCAGCATATTGGAAGCAGAGGAAGCCTTCACAGCCTTTCTGCAGGTGTACCCCCAGAGTCCTACTGGAATTCCAAGCTGAACATCTTGAAGGATTCCTGATGGCTTTTGCTAGTCTCTGGCTCAGCCACAGGTTATTACAAGGAATGGATGCATGAGTATAGCAAATTCTGGGTAAATAATCAGGCTTCCAGTACTTCCATGATCATTTCTAATTAAATCTGCTTTAGTAACTCTACATTTACGAAAATCATAGTAGATAAAGCATAATATAGCTTCTCTGAGGATTGTCAGCTTGTGGTGGAGAAGCTTGTGAGTTCCGGCGACATCATCTGATTCTTAGCTCCTGGTAGGGTCACCCATGGCTGCAAGGTTAAGGGGGAGGTTCCAGACAAGAAGCGATCTAACCAAGACCTCAATAGTGGAGCTAGCGGAAGATGATGACAAATCACAACAACTGAAGGTGGGGAAGGCTGCAGCAGTCAAGGGTCCCCAGTTGTTTTGCACTCCATGCCACCGGACCCTGACCCCAATCTGTCAAGGACTGTGTGGTGGCTGCCCGTGTATCAGGCTCCCCACATTGCAAAAAGTCACACAGAAGTGTTCTCCATTAAAGGAGTAATCACTTAGGAGATCACCAAACTCATCTCAAGTGATCACTCTATGACTTGATATATCAATAACTGTAAAAGAAAATCTCCAAGAGGACCACAACCTTGTGGTTTGAAGGTTTGTGTGCCTCAATGACTCAGAGCGCTATGTTGGCTGGAGTGAGGGCTTTATACTTTAGCTCTTGGTAGGGTCACCCATCAAACAGGTCAAAGAGAAGAGGCCTGACTAAGCCCTCCAGGTTCAGGGGCTAACAACAATGACTGATTAAACAAAATTGTTACGGAAACAGCAATGAAGAATCCTTCCGCATCTGAGTTCAGTGATATTCCTTAGTCTCTAATTGGGACTTGCATGGCTGACAGTAGAAGAAGCTGAGAGGATGCCACTGACAGGATGAGGGAAGCTCTGAACAGTACCAAAGATGGAGGACCTTCACTGCTGCCTTAAATGATAGCGGTGTAACAGGCAATAAGGCAAATTAAAAGAAAAAGACAACTTCCCTGTTTTCAGCTTATTAACTCCAAAAAGAAACTATATTCACCAGTATAAAAAAGAACAATGTTGGACTGACATTGATAAGCAAAGAGAAGATCGGACAGGAAAAAAAGGCTAATCTTGCAAGAATGCATGTGTTTTAATAAGTCTTCAAAGTTCAAAGTAAATTTATTATCAAAGTACATATATGTTTCCACACATTTTCTTGCAGGCATTCACAGTAAATACAAAGAAACACGATAGAATTAATGAAAGCCTACACACAAAGACGGAAGAACAACTAATGTGCAAAGGACAAGAAACTGTGCAAATACAAAAAGAAAAAAAAAACTATAAATATTGAGAACATGAGTTGATGAGTCCTTGGAAGTGGGTCATAAGTTGTGGGATCAGTGTTGGGGTGAATGAAGTTATCCTCTTTGGTTCAAGAGCCTGATGGTTGAGGGGTAATAACTGTTCCTGAACCTGGTAGAGTGGGTCCCGAGGCTCCTACCAAATAGATAGTTTCCTTTTCCATTTAATAGCAAAGGATTTGAAGTTCATATTGTAAGGTGGCTGCATTTTTTAAATGTAGATTTAAATGGCTCTGCAGTTCAGACCTCAGTGTGTATTTTGTAAGTATATTTTGTTTAAGATTTGAATGTGGAACATAGGAATTAAAAGCTTAAATGAATGTTATCTCCTTTCGGGGTAGAATTAATTTATATTCATAAAAGGTTAGAGAAGGGGAACTATCATGTATCGTTTGCCAGATTCAGATTTGACTTCATTACTAGTCCTTTTCTGACCCAAGAAAGTATATATTAAATTCTTTGAGTTAACATTTGAACTTTTTAATGTATTTAATCTTGTAATAGGACAAAATGGAACATGTATACTCCAAGAGTGCTTTGCTAAGTGTGTACGTGGCAGGAGACATGTAATGCTCTGATCATTGTTCACTGTGCATTGTTCACTAAGGGGAGATTAATACATTGTGTGGCCTGTAATAGAAGTGAAGCAAGACTGCAGCTGCTAGGCAGAGGAGCTGACTCCCAGAACAGATAACAGCCAAAGAACTGCCTGAAACTTGTATAAAACCAAACTTTGTGTAAAAGGGAAGCCACCTGCCATCCATTGTGAGGAGTAGAGGTGGACTTCTCTATGCAAGTAATAAACATGCTTAATAAACATAATAAACAGATCCACTGTGGTTTTTTTGGTTCTTTGTTACAAGACCTAGTGAAAGGTACACGACAAATCAAATGGTGATACAGACTTCATGGGTCAAGTGTCTGCTGCTATGCTTATGGTCTTAAGGGTATGGAAGTTTGGCAGCACTACTAGGAAGGGGATATAACAGCGATAAAAATTTTTTAATGATTAGCTTTATTTGTCACATGTACATCAAAACATTGGGTGGTGGGAAGGAGATATGCCTCTATCAAAGGAGACAGTAAGCAGTAAGGCACTCTTTCCCTTCACTAGTCTGCAGGTCACCCTTATGTCAGGTGTTGCACCTGCTTAACCCCCCCCCCCCAATCAGGGTCACGGGAAACAGGTGGTGAATGGTCAGTTGGTATATATCACAAATCCTGGTTATGTGACCGTTGACACCAGGCAGACAATCTTTGAAGAGTATTAAGAATGGCTGGGGTCACCTGTCTTGTAAGGACACTGCCCAGAAGAAGGCAATGGCTTTCCATGACTATGATTGTACTTAACAAATTCTGTATGTATGTGATTTGGCATTGCCGCCTTCTGGGCAATGTCTTTACCTGATCACCCACGTCATAAAGACACATCACATAACAAATGACCCTTAAAATATACAGTTAAATGTGCTGTTTGAGTCAATGACCAACACAATCTGAGGATGTGCTGGGGGGCTGGCCACAAGTGTCTCCCTGCTTCCAGCGCCAGCATAGCATGCCCACAATTGACTAGCCCTCACTCGTATATCTTTGGAATGTGGGAGGAAACCAGAGCACCTGGAGGTATCCCACATGGTACAAGAAGAAAGTATAAACTCTATACAGATAGCGGCGGAATTGAACCCAGGTTACTGGCACTGTAATAGCTTTATGCTAATCACTTTGCTACTGCAGCACCCATGACTGATTATTACTCTTTTACTTCAGTGACATCAGAAGAGCCAATTATGTAAAGCATACCGGGTCTGCCTGACTTCCTCAAATGTGGGACATGGTATAATTCATACTTCTTCACTTATCTTCATTCACTTTCCTCCATACTGTGTCACATAGGCAGATGATCCAGATACGCTCAGTTTTCACTTTATTTGGTACATCTGTACATCTGCTTATTAACGCAAATATCTAATCAGCCAATCCTGTAGCAGCAGCTCAATGTATAAAAGCATGCAGACATGGTCAAGAGGTACAGTTGTTCAGACCAAATATCAGAATGGGGAAGAAGTGTGATCTAGGCGACTTTGACTGTGTTAGTCACAGACAAGAGAAAATCGCAGATGCTGGAAATACAAGCAGCACACACAAAATGCTGGAGGAACTCAGCAGACCAGGCAGCATCTATAGAAAAAAGATCATTCCTGCCTATGGAAGGGTTTCTGCCCGAAATGTCGAGTGTACTTTTTTCCATAGATGCTGCTTGGCCTGCTGAGTTCCTCCAGCATTTTGTGTGTGTTGGTGCCAGTTGGTGTGGTTTGAATGTCTCAGAAAATGCTGATCTCTTGAGGATTTTCATGCACAAGAGTCGTGAGAGTTTACAGAGAATGGTGTGGAAAAACAAAAATAAACATGCAGTGAGTGAGAGTTCTGTGGGAGAAAACTCCTTGTTAACAAGAAAGATCAGAGGGGAATGGCCAGACTGGTTCAAGCTGACAGGAAAGTGACAGTAACTTAAATAACCACAGGTAACAATAGTGTGTAGAAGAGCATCTCTAAATGCACAACAGATCAAATCTTGAAGTAGATGGGCTACAACAGCAGAAAATCACAAACATGCATTCGGTGGCCACTTTTTAAGTACAGGAGGTACCTAATAAAATGGCCACTGAGTCTGTTATTAAAATATGAGGCAGAATGTGAGGTTTTGTCACACATCAAGCTCTAGCCCAGAGGTTTCCAGCCTTTTTTGAGTCAGGACCAATACCATTAAGCAAAGGGAACACCTGCTCTAGCCCATGCCCCATCCCAAACGTTTTCGATGAAGATCCAGGTGCTGCTTTTTAGATGAGAAAATATAGAATACCACTGATCTCTTGCATTAATTTGCAGATTCACAGTAGCTGGAGCCCTTTCTGGCTGTAGTTTCATTTTAGCATCTAAATGATAGTTATAAATAACTGAATGATTCAGTCTCATGGTTTATGATGCTATCTGAATCACAATGAAATACTACATTATACTTTAACAGTTATATCATTTGTTCTTCATTCTAGATAAATCTAGCTTTCAGCATTGCCATATTTGGTCATTAAATTATTGACAAAAAGCATAAAACATAATTTGGAGAAAAAAGGCTTGTATATTATGTGCAAAGAAACTTCTTGCTGTGCTTGGATAAAGATGCCAGGAGCACTGCACAGTGACAGATATAAAATTAATATAAATGAACTAGACACATTATGTTGTCTATTGACAAAATATCCTACAGGCTTTCACAGATAGAAACTCAAGAAGTCATATTTAACTTAATTTTCTTTAAGTAATGTTAATTTTACATCAATCCACACAGTAAGAGTCTTGCTTATTGCAGTGTTCCATTGGAACTTGCTGTTAAAAGAATTCTCAATTGTAACTCTGGTGTTAAATTAACATTTTCCTGTAAACTTATCTCTCATGCCACAAGGTGGCAGTGAACTTTACATTAATTTTCCCCTTGTTATTTAATACATGTATTATGCATTTTGTTTTAAATTTTATTTCTTAAAAACACAAACGGTTTATCCATTAAATCTGTGCTTTAAACATGTGTTTTTTATGTGTTTTTTAATATCTTCAAGAATTTAAAGTGTACCTTGGAGTACACCAGCAGGTTCAGAACCAATTCTTACCCCTCAACCATCGGACTACAGAATTGGGGAAGATAAATTCACACACCTCAACTTGGAAATGATTCTACAATCCATAGACTCGCATTCAAGACTCTATAATTCATGTTCTCAATAACATTTGTCTGTTTGCCTATTGTCTATCCATCTTTTATCTGTTGTCTATGTATAGTTTTCATTGATTCTATTGTATGTCTTTGTTCTACTGCGAATGCCTGCAGGAAAATGAATTGCAAGGTAGTATATGGTGAAGTATATTGATAATAAATATACTTAGAACTTTTAACTTTGGACTAGTAAATAAGGCTCATGCATTTTAAGAAATTCTGGATCGAAGCCCTGCTGCAGAGACTGAATATAATCCTGATTTCTTGAACAGTTATTTAACATAGAATTTTGTGTCTTGAATTACAAATTTCAGATTCATTTATCACATATATATTGAAACATACAGTGAAATACATTGCATTAACAGGCAACACAATCTAGGTTTATTCCTCTCCATAGATGTTGCCTGACCTGCTGACTTCCTCTTGCATTTTGTGTGCATTGTCTCCAACACATACTGAGGATATGCTAGGGACAGCCTGCAAGTTTTGCCACACATTTTGGCATTTCTCCAGTGTTCAACTGAATAACACAAACAGCAGCGACAACAGCAAAACAAGTCCCTTTCCTCTCTCTCACCCACCCACCAACCCTTGTTCCCAATTTATTCCCACCATCCACCAGTAAAGCCTAAAGTACATGTATGCCTAGAGGCTGGTGGAGTCTGGAGTTCTCTGGAATAGACAAGTGTTAACACTTGCCACTTGGGAACAACTAGTGTTCACAAACTGCACCCAGGAATGGGGAGCATCGACAACAGGAGGGCAATGCGTCCCTGACCCTCACAAAGCTGCAGTCACACATAATGATGAGCTTCAAAGGAATTAGAATCTGTGGATTCTTTCCAGTGAAAATACATTATCAGCTATTGTAATTCCCAGAGACCAGCTGTGGATTGAATATTGTCAACTTTGTGAAAGACACCCTAGGGGGTACCTGAAACTTGTCCATCAAAGAATGTTCTGGAAAGGCATATTCTGTGGTCTATATGCTGAGAGGTGTACTGAAACTTGATGCAGCCTCTATGGAAGTTCCATGAGGTTTAAAGACGTTCTCTTGGTCGTTCACAAAGAAAGTGTGTAAAGGTAAATAGGCATCATGTTGATGTAACGTAAATGAAATGATATAGCTTGTAATGAGAGTAGCGACACATGAATAAACTCTTATGTAGATTAGTACATTTTATGAATAAAAGCTCATCTATAAAATAAGATAAACAAGATTCAACATTGTTTAATATCATTTCCAGTACACAAGTGTAAAGGAAAATAAAATAATTGTTCTTCTGGATCTGCTGCAGCACAAAAAAACACAAGAAGATGAAGAACACAACAATAATAATAAACAATAAATCTAAATAAATAAATAAATGAATATATATAAATATATAAAAAATAGTTTACATCATTGATTGATTGTACAATATACACATCAAATTATGCTAGGTACAGGAGTGTCTGTACGTACCATGACTCTGACAGGAAATGATAAAGTAGTGGTAGTGGGGAATGTGGAGGGGTGGGTTAGGGGTGGAGGTATTGATCAGTCCTACTGCTTGGGGGAAGTAACGGTTTTTGAGTCTGGTGGTCCTGGTGTGGATGCTATGTAGCTTCCTCCCTAATGGGAGTGGGATGAACAGTCCAGGAGCAGGGTGGGTGGGATCCTTATGATATTACTGACCCTTTTCTGTACATGTATATCTTTGATGTTTGCTAGGCTGGTGCCAGTGATTCACTGGATAATTTTGACTACCCATTGTAGAGCCTTCCTGTCTAGATCAACAATCCAGCATTATTTCAGATAAGATATTAAACCAATACAACATCTTGCATGTTAAAGGCTCCCATGGTATTACTTCTAAAGAACAAAGGGAAGCTATCAGCACTATTCTGGGCAGTGCTCCTTACCACTCTGCTCCGGAAGTCCACCGGAGACAAGTTGTTTTCTATATTGCGACGGTGGCTGCACTTCATCCGTATTTGCTGTTAAAAGCTTTGGGGGTCCAGAAGTACTTTAGGAATTCATTTCTTTATCCTCTTCAATATTCCTGACCGCAACCATATAATTTTATTTCCTTAAAGAGCTTTACTTACATATGTGAAATATATTTATATGAGACATTTTAATTTTCTACCAAGTTAAAGTTTAGTGTCATTCAGCAATGCACATTTGTTCCTCTGGGACCAAGGTGCAAAACACAGTGCATATAACACATACAATACATAAAATATGACTAAGTTCTGACTTTAAGAATTCAGAGCAGTTATCACAATTCTCCTCAATGGGGTGCTTGTAACCTTCTATCATTTAGACTGTGCTTTTCTTGTCTCAGTGAAAAGTACTGATGTAGGGGTACTGAGGAAAATATTTGATGAAAGCAGTGAGTGGGTGGTGTAAAAATGCAAGAAGAACTGATGTATGTTGGAAACGTGAAATAATAAAAAAAAAGCAGGAACTGCTGGAGATCAGGCAGGAGGTGAAATTTAAGAAGTCAACTCAGAACCAGTTCAGTTTAGCTCGTTTGTTTTCCGGCATCAAAGCTGAGTTTAGCTGGCAAACAACATCGTAGTCTGTCCAAACTATATGAGGAATCTGGATTTCAATCCATGGGCTATTTCATTCCATAAAACCAAAAGACACAGGAGCAGAATTAGGCCATTTGGCCCATTGAGTCTGTCCCACCATTCCATCTTGGCTGATTTATTAACCTTCTCAACCCCATTCTTCTGCCTTCTCCCTGTAATCCTTGATGCCCTGACTAATCAAGAACCTATCAACCTCCACTTTAAGTATACCTAATGATTTGACCTTCACAGTTGTCTGCGGTAATGAATAACACAGATTCACCACTCTCTAGCTAAAGAAATCCCTCCTCATCTGTGCCCTAAAAGGGTGTCCTTGTATTCTGAGGCTGTGCCCTCTGGTCCTAGATTCTGCCACAATAGGAAATATTCCATCTATGTAATGAGACATTGTACCATAGGGATGGGATTCAAGACGAAACAAAAAATTAATTTGCATTACATACAGTATACAGCTTATGCATACCCCCATCAGAAAGGTATGCCACCCAGGTCAGAGACTGTTTGGCCACTGAATTTATGTGCTACTGGTACACTGTCTTTGTTTTACACTTGCTCATCACAAATATTTACTGATGCAGTCATTCGGCATGTTAGATTTTCGTCAGCAATGATCTTGGCAAACCCATCAATGAACTTCTCTGCTGCTTCATGATTAGCAAATGATTTATGACGAAAGCTTTTAAAAAATTTAATGCTGTGATTTTGGATTTTAGAATTTTGGATAAGGGGTACTCAACCTGTATCAAGATCTACAACTCAGCAACTTGACTGAGTTGGAAGTAAAAGGAAACTTGATTAATTTTTGGATAACATCTTCAAACCTCCAAGACTTGTACAGTGTACTTACTTTTACATCAAAAAAGCATCATTAATAATAAAAAATCACAAGAATTAACCTTTTTATTCTATTCTTAAATTAAGTAAATGTGTTAAATAGCGCTCTATTATATTCCTGAAAAGCAGTAGGATTGTTGCCACTCATATGGTCCCATTGGGTGTTCACTATTACAATCATTGAGTGACTTCCTCACCCAACCCAAACACTCTCTGTCCAGTAGCAGAAGAACCCTATACTGTGGTCTTTTCCCGACAGAGCTTCAGTGTGTCCCTCAGCACATTTGTCAGCATTCCGCCTCACCGGGTTGTTCCCAACCTGGGGTCCATAGACCCCTACCTTAATCATATTCGTCCATCATAAAGAAGGTTGGGAACCCCTGCCAGACATCTCGATGACCAACAAATTATTCTGCAGGCTACTTAAAATATTTTAAAAAAAACCTTGAAAATACTTGCTAATTTATTAGCTTAATTTTTTTTCTCTCTCTAGCTCTGCACCCCAACTCCTCCATAGAGAAGCTGACATCTCTCCAGAATTCTTTCTTTGCACTTTCAAATGTTTGTTATATATACTTAATCCCAGAAAGAATTGGTTTACCATCACCATAGAAGTATAGTTTTGAGTAGGATCAATGGACAGCAATCAGGGATTGGCAACATATATTGATTCTCTCCTGCTGTAGAGCATCTGGTGACTCACACCTATTCTATATGTGATCAATAAACTTAGAAATCACAATTTCTATGTATAAGGCATGTGTAAAATGGCAACTTCATGGGAACTGGGGATTCCATTAATAATCAATCAATGCATACATAAGCCAAAACTCTTACGTCTTTACACTGCTGCAAAACAATAAATTTAATGTTCTATAAGACTGATAATAAATCTGATTCTGATCAAATGGAGGTAAACCATTTTCTTCTTTGAACCATACAATAAATAATGCTCCTAATGCTTGGTCAATTTTAGTATACCTTTAGAATACCTACAGTATGTGCCCAGAGTTTAATTTTTCTCGACTGGAATTTCAAGTTTACCAATAGTTTGAATGAAAAACATTTCAATATTACACTTCTTGGAAAGATTATTACCTTACATTCACTATCAATATCAATTAAGAATTCTTTTCTAGTCCTGATGAAGGGTCTCGGCCGGAAACATTGACTGCTTAGTCCCCTCTATAGATGCTGCCTGACTTGCTGAGTTCCTCCAGCATTTTGTGTGTGTGTTTGCTCAATAATTCCAGCATCTATAGAATCTTTTGTGTTTAGTATGTCTGAGATACCCTCTTTTTCACCTCAGAAAATGCAGTTTCTCCTACAGTGAAACAATACGGTACTCTGACCTAGATCCCCTCATCACCCACCAGCCCAAGCTCATATTCCTCCGATCCCTTTATTCTGGTTATGCTCTCTTGCTTTCCAGTCCTGATAAAGGGTCTTGGCCCAAATTAGCAACTCCAAATTAGCAACTGCCTATTTACCTCCTCAAATGCTGCCTTACCCAGAGTTCTTCCAGAATTTTGATTCAGATTCCTATCTATTTATCACCTGTACTTCGAAACACTGAGTGAAATGTGGCCTTTGTGGTAACAACTAACACACCTGGGGATTTGCTGGGGGGGCAGCCTGCAAGTGCAGCCACACATGCCAGTACCAGCATAACATGCCCGCCAGTGCTAGGCAGAACACTACAAGGAACAAAACAACATAAGCACAATAAGCCCCTTTCCTCCCTCCCATCCATGTATACACACACACAGACAATCTTCCAAATCTAGGACAGGTGTCTGGGCCTCTAGTCACCAGGTTTGCCCATTAGACTTCAACCTTCAGATTTCTGATTGACCCTCGGGCTTCAATCTTCAATCGATTGTCCGTGTTAAAAAAGTTAATGTTTCAGTGAGGAAGACCCTTTGCTGACACAAGGGTGCCATGTTGTCGTAGGATGTAAGTAAGCATGGTCCTTCCATGACAACAATTTTCCTTAGCAAATTTTTCTACAGAATTGGTTTGCTGTTGTCTTCTTCTGGGCCATTAACAATACTATTCAGAGACTGTCTGCCTGGTGTCAGTGGTCACATAACCAGGACTTGTGATACCAGCTGCTCATATGAACATCCACCACCTGCTGCCATGGCTTCACATGGCCCTGATTGGGGGGCTAAACAGGTGCTACACCTTGCCTAAGAGTGGCTAGCGGAGGGGAGAAGCACCTAGCACCTCCTTTGGTAGAGAAGTATCTCCACTCCGCCACCCATGACCTGCTGAGTATTTCTAGCATTTTCTGCTTGTATTATTAGAGTTACAATAACTGCCTTTTGTCCCAATGGATTTTCTATGAACATTAAATTCTTATGACAAAATTGGAAAATGTGAGAATTATTCATTAGCACATGCAGCATCTGTGGAGAGAGAAACAGAATGAATGACCTAGCGTCAGATCCAGCCAAATAAGCATGTTTAAAGTTGTGGAGAAGGTTGAAGGGTGAACACTACAACTATGTCAGTGAATGAGTGGAGACCAGGTGAGAATGAAAGCAATGCTGTTGCTAATTGACAGGATGGTGAAAATTCTTGCAGATGATCTGCCTAGTTAGATACAAGTAGGAGATAAAAGAGGGCAGAAAATAGAAAAATAAACAATGCTAGAGAAAGACTGTACTCTGCTCCCCCACAATCCAGGACATATTCCAGAAATGCTGTGTTTGCAGAGCCCTCAGTATTATCGAAGATACCTCCCATCTTTCCTGCAATCTCTTTGACACCTCCTACAGGCAGGCAGAAGGTATTAGCAGTTAGACTGGATGGCAATTTCTTCCCCCAAGCCTTAAAGATAACAGAAACATGGAAAACCCCATCAGGGGATTAACATTATATTTCAAAGACATTTTATCATAGCAGATCGGATACAAACTCAAAGGGCTGAGTTTTTTGAAATTGTTAATTCAGTTCTGAATCCAGAGTGCTAGAACGTGTTAATGTGTTAGATCAGATGCTGTTCCAGGAGCTTACTTTGGGCTTGATTGGAACAACAGAAGAAACAAAGATTTAAGTCAATGTAAGACTGAGATTTAAAATTACGTAGAGAGGTAGCTGAAGGCTGTTCATATAAAACCCTGAAGAAACAGCGGATCAGGCTGTATTTATGGTGAGAAATACTGTAGTTGACATTTCGAATCCGGACCCTTCATCTAGACTCAGACAACAATGGTATAACCTGTATTTTAGTGCAAATGGATAATTCATATTAAAGTCAATTGACTAACCATTAAAAAAAGGTAGATCTTTATAAAAATCAGAGGTGGTCCGTAGCAACGCATTCCGATGGTCTGAGCTCTTTCTTTGACCTCTCCTGGTTGCTAGGCGAGTGACGTAGCATTCCCGGAGCCTGTCCATCACCACCCTCAGCCCGGAAAACCGTCCCACCATGGCTCCGCCCCGTGCGTTGAATGGCTAGAATCGTCGGGCAGAGCAACGTGCGATTGGTTTAGCGACGCCGTCCATCACGGAGATGGGGCGGAACGCTTGCTTCTGACGCATCATGGCGGCTGTGGGAAAAGCGGCGAGAGGGCGGCCGCGTCGCTAGCGAAAAGCGCCCAGAAAATTTGCCCGTCGCCGCTAGGAAAAATGCCCATGCAGTCAGCCGATGGCAGAGTAGTGTTTGTGAGCCGCTATTTGAGAGGGATATCGGCGCGGAGCTGGGATCGGGGTTTGTGAGGAAGGATGAGCTTCGGTGGGCCGACGCCAATCACCATTTGTTGCCGGAAAATCAGGAAGAAAAGCGGCGACGGCGGACAGCGCCGTGAGTAAGAGGCGGGCGGCAGTTTGTTGTTAGCAGCCCCTCGGGTCGATGGGGGGCCGGCCAGTCCGTTTAAATGCTGCGAGTCGGCAGTCCTTGACGACGGTGGAGCTGCGGCCGAGCATGGCGGTGTACGCCGGCATCTTGCTGCTGCTAGCACTGCGCAGTGTCCAAGGTGTTCCACTTCCGCAAACAGGTGCAGGTCAGTGTACGTTATCATCTGAAAACGTCGCCGCTTGTCCGCTGAAACGTGACCGTGTCATAAAACCTGTCGCTGTGACCACCGACGATTCTAATCCTGCCCAATACAAATCAAAATTGATTGCGGTTTAAGCATTAACACGCATGATTCATCTTCGTAGATACTGTCTAATTTGCTGAGTTCCTCCAGCATTTAGTATGTGTGTGAGTGTGTTATTCTGGATTTCTAGCAACTGCAAAATCTTTTGTATTTATGGTATAAGACATGGATCAATAATTGCAACGAAGCCACAGGATTGTTGTAAAGTTGCAATGAGTTAATTGTTTCAGGAAATCAGAATTCCCTAACCTGATATGGCCTAGGTGTGACCTTAGACACAGGATGTGGCTGACGCGAAAATGGTCCAGTAAGCGTTTAGAAATGGGCACCACTGCCTTGCTTTGCTTTCCCTATTTTCTGACTACATTTAAGTGGGATTGAGCTGTGAAGGGAAGGCATCTCACAGATACGGAATACTGTCCATCCTTGTAATCTGGGGGGAAAAAAGGGCTGGAAATGCTCAACACATCAGGCAAGGTCTGTGGAGAATGAAATAGCATCTCAGGACATTAGGCTGTTGTGCATTTTCTCATTTTAGGTCACAGCATGAGCATCTATGAATCATAGTGTTAAAAAATAATGTATAGTGCCTTTCATGGCCCTCTTGGGATTTAGAGGCAATGAAGTACTTTAGAGAAATAGACACTGCTATTGCAGAGGAATATAGTACACTGTTGCACAATTAAAAATAATCACTGACTCGCATTGCTGTAAGGCTGATACTTCTAATATGCAAGTGTCTGTCACTAAAAACGACTACCTGCCATCTTGTGAAATTTTCTTTGGGATGAAACAATGAAATCTCAGAATTGCAGTATTTAAGTTAACAATAAGCAGTAGCATTAAATTTTGTAACCTTTTTTGATGACTTCAAGATGAACGTGCTGTAGTTATGCAAAAGTTTTGTAAGGTGCAGAGAAAAATAAGCTATTTGAAACAGTTACCTCTTCAACATTGTACAATGGCTGTGTTGCATTGCAAGATTGATTTTGTGATTAAGCCATTAGCTAAATCCAGCTCATGCTGCGTGATTCTGGAATATGTTTTAACTTGTGGATGAGGTAGCAGCTTGAACGTGATTTGTCATATCCGTTGTGTAGGAGATTTGAGATTTCTGCGTTTTGAGCATAATTGCTGTTGTCATAAAGATGGAAAATGCTGAAAACGTTTAGCATTTGTGGAAGGAGAAAGTTAATGTTTCAGGTTGTCCTTTTAGCAGAACTGGAAAAGAGAGAAAGCAAATTATTTTTAAGTTGCAAAGGGGGAGATAGGGAATGGAACATACTCTGGAAGTTGAGGCCCAAAGGTCAAACCTGTGATCAGCAAGTCCTGGGGTGAAGTCTGAAATTGGAGGCCTGAGTATCCAGGGCCAAGAATGAGGCCCAGAGAAAGCCTGTCTTGGGGTTAGATGTCTGTGTGTGAGAGAGAGGGTGGGAGGGTAACAAAGGAGCTTGTTTTGCTGATGTTTTGTTGTTGTTGCTTGTGTTGATCTGCTGAATATTGTGGGCACGCTACTGTATTTTGATGCTGGAATGTGTGATGACATTTGAGAGCTGCTCTCCTCACCCACCATCACATCCTTAATGGTGGTTAACACAAGCAACACATTTCATTGTATGTTTCGATGTGCATATGATAAATAAATTTGAATCCGATTGCCAGAGGCATCCTTTCCTTTATGCTGCCTAGAGATTCCATACCATTCCCTAAGTACCTCTGCTTTTGTGGTTTCTTGCAAAGAATCTCTGCAATTCTCCAGCATGAAAGATTGTGAAGGTCAGATCATTGGAAGAATTTTTTAAAAAGAGGTAGGGAAACTTCAAAAAAAAATGAGAATGGGAAGCTATGGGGAAATGATTCCAATGTCTCAGAAGAGGCTTGTGCTGTATTAGCCATGATTGTGCTGAATGATGGAGCTCGCTACACTAATTTTGCTTCTATTTTTCTCTTGTTCCTCATGTGTTCCAATGATGGCATTCTCCAGTTGTCTTCTTCCCTAACCTGCGATTGCCCTATTGCCAAAGTAAACAGAGCCTCTGATCTCATTTATTTCCCGCACTACTGTTCACGTCTCCTCCCATCCCGGTTAGAGCCAGAATAGCACTCAGACAAGATGCTGTTGGTACTTGGTGGTCAGGCAGCAACTGTGGAGGGAACTGGGCAGTCAACATTTCCCAATGCTTCCACCCCACTGACCTTTGCATTTATTGGGTCCTCCTTAGCAAGTTTATTGCCTTGAATAAGATTCCCAAGCTAAATATACTTCATAATTCTGAAGGGATTCTACCCACCGCAACTCTTCGGTCCATGCTTTGAGCTCTACCATTTACTCCTTTTCTCAACAATTTCCTGTGGATTTGTCCTTTTATCTCATCCCTTCTCACCATCCAAGGATTGAGCTAGTCCTTTCAGGTGAAGCTGCAGTTAGCTTGTCCCACTGCCAATTCATGTTTTGCATCTGGTACTCACAGCTCAATCATCTCTGCTTTGTAAAATATGTTGAGTGGCTACTTTGTGGAGCACTTGCACGAAAGTGGCATTCTGAAGTTGCCACTAACTTTACTCACACTCATTTATTTGTCTGTAGACTTCTGCATTGTTATAATGAGGCCTAGCGTTTTCATCCTCTTGTCACAGCTTTCTGGACTTGATAATGATAATTTCAGTTAACTTTGTTAGTTTGTACCAGCTGGCCAGTTCTGCTGTAAGTTAATCATCACTTTATTTCCTCTGTGCTGACACTTCTTGATTTAGCAGATTTTTTTTGCAGCTCTGAAGCAACGCACAAGGTGCTGGAGGTACTTGGTGGGTCAGGCTGCTTTTACAGATGGAAATAGATGGTCAACATTTTGGGGGGTGAGACCCTTCACCTGTACTGGATGGATTGTCTGGTCCAGATGCAGGGTCTTGGCCCAGGATGCTGACTGTTTTTATTTCATATTTCCAGTATGTGCAGTTTTGTGTCCTTAATTTTGTTTTAATGAAAGGTTGCAGCTGCCATTATGAATAACTGAAGTCATCTTGTTTTCCCAGCTTCTGCCCGGTTATCTATCTAATCTATTATTAGACAATATATAGACAAAATATTCAACAATATTTTGATATTGTTGAACTTGTCAGTCGCACTTTTTAGCAGTGGTAGGTGAAGATGCAAGGAAAAAATTGAGATTTGTTTTGAATAATGTAGATAAGGGATGATACACATTTTTTGATACTCAATTTCCAAAGTTTTAAACTTTAATATTATGAATTTAGTACAAGGAGCTACATGCCCAGTGGTAAAGCTACCTTTTTCCCAACAGCTTAAAAGTATCCCACTACCTCCTCCCTGTTTCTTTTTGTTTAAAGTGTTAATCAAACTTGTGTTCACAACACTGATAAGCATCATTCTGCAACACCTTTCCAAAGCATTTCTGCCATATTGCAAACACGAGGAAATCTGCAGATGCTGTAAATTGAAGCAACACACACAAAATGCTGATGGAACACAGCAGGTCAGGCAGCATCTATAGGAAGAAGTACAGTTGACGTTTCAGGCCGAGACCCTTCGTCAGGACTGGCGAAGGACTGGTGTGAGTCAGTCATTGAGTTTCTAGTTACTATTGACTTCATCTCCTGTTGTATGTAAGTTGCTCACATTTCTCTTGATTTCTTTGCCACGAACTTTTGTTCCTCCTAGAGGCATGGTAGTGTATCCCTGGGTTCAATTCCCATTGCTGTCTGAAAGAAGTTCGTACATTCTTCCGGTGACCGCTTGGTCTTCTCCAGGTGCTCCACTTTCCTCTCTAATTCCAAACATCTATGGGTTAGTAAGTTGTGGGTTTGCTATGTTGGAGCTAGAAACATGGTGACACTTGTGAGCTGTCCCCATTTTACTGAATGTTTCAATGTGCATGTGACACATAAAGCTTATCTTTATCTTTTCTGGAGATCAGTCTGCAAATAAATCTAATCTCTGCTTCAATTGTTGCTCAGGTGTAGATATCCTGTGCTTCTGAAGTTCATTTTCATTTTTTTTTAAATGTGCTGGTTCTGATTGAACCTCATGTTGCCAGTGGCCTACATAATTGACCCATGATAGTTTTTTTTCCACAATGAAAACCTTTGTTTAGCTTTAAATATAATCTGAACAGCATTACTTCATTGGCTCTAAAATCCTTCGGGATATCCTTAGAGAGGTTAAATTCTCTTAACTTTATTTGTCCATATGACGAATGAAGAATAATTTCTGCCTAACTAGATATTACAAATAAATCCATTCTCATGTGCACTCTTGCAATGTTTTTATGCTATGGGGGAGAAAGACATTGCAATATTTTACTACCTAATTAATTATTATTAACTTGTATTTTCAGTCCTGAATGCGTTGTTCCATTACAATGCAGGGCCAGATTCACATTCTGTGAAATGATTATACCCGATGTCATTTCAGTATATTGTGGGATACTAGAGTAATGCTCTTCTCTTGCTTTACTGCTGATATGACAATATGGCTGCAAATCATATGATCTTGCATTAAATTTACTGTGTAGCCTTTCATAATTATAGCGAAGGAGTGAAGTTCAAAATTCCCATAAATTCTCTTTTTCCAACCAGGAAGATGTTAGTGCATGAGCGTCAGGAATGTAGATGAATATCTGTTACTGCATGAGATATAATGAACTGAAATGTCATTACAATTTGTCATTTTGTTTATTTATATATTTTAATATGTCTAAGCTAACAGTTTTGGAATTTTTGGATCACAAGCTACTAAAGATAAATAGATACCTTATTGATCCCAAAGGAAATTACAGTGTCACAGTAGCATTACAAGTGCACAGATATACAAATATTAGAAGAGAAATACCTTGTGATTAAAGTGTGACCTGCTGGGGAGTGGCACCTAGATGTACTGGTTTATTTTGTGGTAGAGTAGGTTATTTGCTGTGCCAAAATGATTGGCTTTGTGATGGAGTTATTGGAAAAATAATTCCCATAGTCTTTTTTTAAAACCTATTAATTTGTGGTACTGTTTTAATTCTTTTATATGTAGTGATGGAAACTGTTTTCAAGATTTAAATACAGTAGTCTTTTTCTCGCACATGGTTATTTGTTGTTGGTCTCTGTGTGTAACTTCTTGGTGATATTTTAAAAAAAATTGTGTTTCTTTGTTCTTCTCTGAATGCCTGCAAGAAAATGAATCTCGGGGTAGTATATAGTGACGTATACATACTTTGATAATAAATTTACTTTCAACTTTGAAATACTACTAACAGTTTTCCTACCATTCATCCAGCGTGTTTTTGCAGGCTGTCCCTGGGTTACAAACAAGACTTATTGACACCCTGACATACAAATGAGCTCCATTTTTAAGCTCAAAAGTCCAGTGTACATGCATTTTTTTTTCATTCCTACAAACAGTTTTCTCTCTTCACTTTGGGTAATTGTTTATTGTGTGCTTTACGTTATAGTATTATGAAGGTATAGTTACCTTATTGAATGATTTTTGTGTACTTTCCAGTATGGGGATAAAATTGACTTAATGGATGTCTGTATAAACAAGACATGTTTGTTACCTGGGAATGGCCTGGCTGTCCCATTTTTGTATTGTATGATACATTGCCTATGTATTATTTTCAACTTTCAAATATTGTCCTGCAATGTCATTTTTACCTTGCCCACACTGTTTAAAAGCTTTAATAGAGGGCCTCACAGTTACAACACATAAGGGAGGCATTGTTTAATTTGTCAAACAACAATGTGATAATGACTGGCTGATATGTTTTAATTGATTTGATTAAGGATCAATTATTGACCTGTTCAAGGTACAGGTCATCACCAGTAATGGTAGGGTTCTGTTCCAATGAGCCATTCATACCCCAAATAGTTTGTGATAGTTCCTTTAAGCAACCAGCAAATTCATATTATTACTCACAAGTGTTCGCTTGTATATCATCATCATATGCTTTATCATATAATGTGGGTGATAGTGATCTTCCATCTGTCTTTAATCTGATCTTCCTGTGAGGAAGACCCCCTTCACACTGCTGTTCTTATTCTTTCCTCTATCCATAACCATAATTGTTCTTGGCAATTTTTTTGACATTGGTGGTTGGCCATTGCCTCATTCTGGGCAGTGTCTTTACAAGACTGGTGACCCCAGCCATTATCAGTACTCTTCAGAGATTGTCTGCCTGGTGTCAGTGGTCACATAACCAGGACTTGTGATATGCTTATATGACCATCCACCGCCTGGTCCCATGGTTTCACGTGATCCTGTTCGGGGAAGTTAAGCCTTGCCCAATGGTGACCTGCAGGTGAGTGGAGGGAGGGAGTGCCTTGCTCCTTCTTAGGTAGAGGCGTATCTCTACCTCACCACCTGCCATTCGTGTATAGAGGCTGTGTGTAAGTCATTTGGTATCTTTATCATACATCTGGGAAGACATCAGTTTATTGTGACTCGCTTAATTCTGCACACAGATTTTTATGCTCAGGTTTCTGGAATGAGACTTGATATTGAAAGATTCTGAGTTGAAGATGAGAGCACTCACTCGGCTGAGCTAGTATACTTTACCTTGTTCTTATAAACCCACAAGTACCATCCTTGCACTTCACATTGTTGCTCTGCTTTGGAGATTATTATGAGAATTGTATCATTACAAATTAAATGAAGTCATGCATTGTGGTATCAGGAAGAATAGTGCCCTTGTGATATATTATACTGAGATTTGGTGTGTTAGTTCTTGATGATTATGCTGCAAGATATGAGTGCTTCCAAATCAGCATTGGATTGTGTTCTTTGAACGAGGAGGTGTAAGTTGAGCACAGCTCAGCTGACAAAGCAATAACATGAATTCTTTTTGTAGGTGGGTAATAGGTCAAAAAGGAGGAGTTGTTGAAAGGAGAAGGGAAAACAAGTAAAGCAGTTTTCCTCCTTATTTACATTGGCTATCTCTTGTAATTAACTATCACGTTCAAAGAATGATTAGGCATCTAATTAATTTGCTGATGTTCCTGTCCCTTTCCTCTGTGCCTTTATAATTTTAAATATCTCCATCAGATCTCATCATGTCCCAAGGAATACAATCCCATATTTTGTCATACCCTCTGAAGTCTTCACATCTTTGGATAGGCACAAGATAGGCTTTTTGGCATACAAAGTTGTGCCTATCTAAATACGTGTGGTGCTGGGTACTACTCAGCTTTTCCAAGTTTTGATCTATATGCATCTGTTTGTAAAGCCCTAGATACGCGTTTTGTCATCTTGGATACATTCTTTTGAACCACTTTCTTAATCTGATCCAGTATGTTCAATAAATTATGTATCTTGGATCTGTTTCTTTTATCTCTTTTAGAGTTGTGCGCTCCAGTTTGTTACACATTGATAGCATGGAGAAGACATGTCTCTCAGCATTAAATTTTACCTACCACCAATCCACTAGAACATAGGACAGTACAGACCCTTCAGCCCATGAATTTGTGGTGACCCTTTAACCTAATCCAAGATCAGTCTAACTCTTTCTTCCCACAACTCATCCTTCCTTTCACTTTTCTTTGGATTAGGTTTATAAGCCACAGGATTGAGCTCAAAAGCCTTGAGATAATGCTGCAGCTCCATAGCACTTTGCTTAGACCACATTTGGAGTTGTATGTTTGGTTCTGGATTTTAGGAAGGATGTGGATGGAAGCTTTAGAGAAGATGTAATTTACCAGGATGATGACTGGATCAGAGAGCATGTCTTGTGAGGATAGTTTGAATGAGCCAGGGTTTTTTCTTTTTGGAGCAGAGGATGAATGTTGTAAAAGATAATAAGAACCATAGACCGGGTGGATAGCCAGAGGCTTTTTCCCAGGGCAGAAATGGCTAATACAAGGGGGGCATAACTTTAGGGTGTTAGGAGGAAAGTATAGGGGAGATGTCAGAGATAGTTTTTATAAAAACAGTAGGTGTGTGAAAAACACTGCCAGAAGTGCTGGTAGAGGAAGACACATAGGGACATTTATGCATTGAGTTGCTGTCAGATGACTAGCTGGTTAGGTATTTGCATTAACAAGCAGGTGTACCTAATAAACTGGCTACTGCTGGAAGAAATACCTGGTCATCTGATTAGGTTCCTACCTGGTGATGATGCAGGCAGAAGACTGAGTTAAGTGATCTTGCAATCATTGTCTCCAATCAAAGCACTAGTCCTACCACTTCTAGTCTTCAATGGTCCTGCTAATAAACTACTGGGAGGAAGAGCCTTAACAGATATCCCCATTGTTAGTAATGATAATATTTGGTGGGTGGTTCATCTCTGCTTCTTTCTGGGACTTCCAGCTTTATAGAAGCGAGTCTTGAGCCATTTTCATTCACTTTGCATGATAATCAAGAAGTGCCTGAGATCACTGGATATGGCAGAAGTTTTGGGTCCAAATATTATCCCAGTTATATCAAAAACCAGGATTCATACAACATAGAACAGTACAACACAGGAACAGGCTTTTTGGCATACAAAGTTGTGCCTATCTAAATAATTAATAATCAAATGTGCAACCTAACTAATCCCTTCTACCTACATACACAATGTTCATATCTTTCCATTTCTCAAGATGTTTGCGTGCTTGTCTAAATGTTTCTTAGAGTGGCCTCTACCATCACTGCAGACAGTGCATTCCTCTGTGATTTAAAAAAAAATCTTGCCCCTCACATTTTCTTTGAAACTACCTGCTCTCACCATAAATGCATGCCCTGTGATATTAGACATTTCAATTTGGAAAATATATTGTCTGTTCTTTTTAAGTCTCTCATAATCTCATAAACCTCTATCAGATCTTTCCTCAGCTTCTGTTGCTCCAGAGAAATCGAGCCAAATTTGTCCAACCTCTCGTTATAGCTCATGCCCTCTATCCAGTCAGCATCCTGGTAAATCTTTCCTGCACCCTCTCCAAAACCTCAACATCCTTCCAACATCTGCAGAATATCTGATGTTTATTTCTCAAACAAAGCTGAGTTTATAATACCAGCCCAACACCAAATCTGGTACAATTGGAATAGATGGAGATCTAAGGATTTACCTAGCTGACAACCACAAATCTATTGCAATTGTTCGCAAAGATGCCATTCCAATTTAGAGCCAGTAACCACAGGATTAATCTCAAAATGATTGACAATTTAACTTCTACTACCTAATTCAGTGCAAGTGAAATGGAATGTGGGGTATGTTTTGGGCACAAATGTCCCTCTTAGGAATGCTGATGTCTGAGTGACTAATTTTAGGGGAAGATCTTGGCTATGAAATTTCATTCAGAAATTGAGGCCACTTCCAAGTGGTGAGATAAATTGTACAGCAACTTGCTTGGACTATGAAGGGATATTTATGCTCTGTGCCTATTTCATGCAAGTTGGTACAGAAAGAGAATTGTTTTTTTATTTGTAAGTAATTTGTCCCTACACTTTCTCAAGATGTTTGACCTGCATATCTTAGCTGAGAATTGGTACATTGTTTGAAGCTAGTTTTGTATATTTCAAAGGTCAAATTTGAATTGAAGCTCTCGTACTGTCATAGAGAGGAATGAGCCCGAACTGTCATAGATGGAGTGTTGCTTCATTTAAAATTGTTTCTTAGTTTCTTAAATGTTCAGATTCTGTGCTTACAATATCTTGTGTCAGGTAAAATACTGAAGGCTAATTCAATGCCAAGAATATAAAACGGGCAAGTTCACAAGGAGGTAATAACAATCAAAGTTCAATAAGAATGAACTATTGAAGAAAAGTGATTAAGTTATTTGGATGGCAAGGTGGAGATGCCTCTCTACCAAAGGAGGTGTAAGGTACTCCTTTCATCTGCTACCCTGTAGGTCACCTTGGACAAGATGTAACTTAGCCCCCCTGCCCCCCACCCACCTGATCAGGGTCACATGAAGCCTTGGGAGCAGGTGGTGGATATCATAAGTCCTGGTTAGGCAGACAGTCTCTGAAGAGTATTACTAATGGCTAGGCCACCCGTCTTGTAAAGACACTGCCCAGAAAAAAGCAATGGCAAACCGCTTCTGTAGGAACATCTGCCAAGAACAATATGGTCATGAGATAAGACCGTGATTGCCCATGTCATATGACACATAATGATGAATATAATGCTAAATCTGACTTTTGAATGACTGATCTTGTGTTAGTGGGAAAGCTGACCATTAAACCACTAATACTGATTTTAAAAAATTCCAAGCAAGTAAACTTAAAAATAATAGAATCTGGTCTGTCTGATTACCTACAGGGAGCACTCCACTCTTCATGGTTCTTCATGATACCTTGTGCTTATATATTCTTGACTATACCAGTAAACATTATAAACAATTATTACTACAAGGCAGTACATATTAAATATATTTAAAAAACTGTTTGGTAAGAATGCTATTAGATTTTAAATAGTTCATTGGTTCATCAATGATTAACATCAGAAAGATCAGCTGTTTGGCAGAAATGTCTTCCTATCTGCCTTTTAGATGTCTTGCAAGTAAGACTTCCATTGACCCTAGTCTCAAATTAATTTGAAAGAAGTCATGTTGTCAAATTGGAAGAAAATAGCATTTTTAAAAACTTAAACGTTTTGGGTGAACATACCAAAGTACTGTAATATTATTCTGGGAACGAAAGGATTAACATGAGAGTTGCCTGTACCCGATGGAGTTCAGAGAAATGTGGGAGGAATATCATTGAAATCTATCGAACATTGAAAAACCTAGATAGAGTAGATGCAGAGTGAGTGATCCCTATTGTGGGTGAGTCTAGGACAAGAGGGTACTTCCTCTGAAAAGAGGATGAGAACAGAGATGAGAAATTTCTTTAGCCAGATGGTTGTGAATCTGTGGAATTCATTAACAAGGACAGCCATGCAGGCAAAGTTATTGGGTATATTTATTGGTACTTGATTAGTCAGGGTGTCAAAGTTTATGGGGGAAGAGGCAGGAGAATGAGGTAGAGAGGAATAATAAGTCAGCCATGATGGAATGGTGTAACAGACTCAATGAGCCGGATGGCCTAATTCTGCTCCTATTGCCCTTGCCCCATTCTTCCACCATTCCACCGATTGGGTTCCTCTTGTTTTCACCTACTAGCCTCTTCATCCAGCACATAATTCTCCATAACTTTCACCATTTCCATCCCCCCCCCCCCAGCTTTCTGCTTTCAGTAAGTATCGCTTCGTTGACAACTCCATTGTCTCTTCATCCCTCCCCACTGATCTCCCTCTTGGCACTTATCTTTGCAAGCGGAACAACTGCTACACCTGCCTCTGTCACTACCATTCAGGACCCCCAAACAGTCCTTCCGGGTGAGTCAACACTTCAGCTGTGAGTCTCTTGGGGTCATCTACTGTATCCTGTGTTCCTGGTGTGACCTCCTGTATATTGGTGAGACTGTTTCGCTGAGAACCTATATTCCAACCTCCAGAAAAAGTGGGATCACCCAATGGCCACCCATTCTAATTCCACTTCCCATTCCCACTCTGACATGTCAATCCATGGCCTCCCCTACAGTCACAATGAGCTCACACTCAGGTTGAAGGAGCAACATCTCATCACTTCCCTTCGGTGCTTCTCTCCCTTTTCTTTCTTCCATGGCCTTCTGACCTCTCCCTTCGGATCCTCCTCCAGCACTATATCTCTTTCAGCAATCAACTCCCCAGCTCTCTACTTTACCCCTTCCCCCCAGTTTCACCTATCACATTGAGTTTCTTCCTCCCCTCCCTCCGACTTCTTATTCTGACTCATTTTTATTTCTAGTCCTGATGAAGGGTCATCGACTTTATTCTTTTCCATAGATGCTGCCTGCTGGAGGTTCCCTAGCATTTTGTGTTTGTTGCTTGGTTTTCCAGCATCTGCAGATTTTCTTTTGTTTTTTCTTATGGTCTTACATACTTTTATGTGAAAATATTCAACCAGAGACTATCTTGAAACGTGGGAAGATAGTTAATGCTGTATTCTAGCATTATGAAAGGTCTGCATAAAATTACTAGTATAACAGATTTTGTCCTACAAAATCTTGGCACAACTAGCTTTCCAGTCTAACCTTTTCTGTCTATAAAAGAAAGATGGTTTGGCAATGCCCATAGGGTGGTTTTAATTATGTATATCTCAAGTGATTCATAAGCAATATTTGAATTAAGGAAATGTCTAAATTATGGCTTTGATAAGTTTGATTTTCATAAACTCTGTATTCTACTGTGGTTTTCATTGATCTTTGGAATTAAGTTATTACAGCTAAAACTTGAACAAAATCTAACACTGTGTAACATTTTTTAAAGGTGTCATTATTTATTTGGTTCCATTCTGTTCAGACCTGAATTAGTCCATTCGGTTATTTTCTTCTGAGAAATAGAACTTTGGAAATCCAATTGGCAAATTTTCTGATTTTAATTACTCTGTTTAACCATGCAGCAAGGGATTGAAACTTACAGAGCGAAGTAGAATAATTTTTGTTACCATATTTGAACAATTTTAAGAAGGATGTAATTCACATTTTAATAGGGCGTTACTAAAATTACCTATTTCCACTGTCATTACATTGACTAACACCAATTTTCCCCGATCTTAGCTACTGAAATATCTCTTGCCACGTGTTAGAAAAAATCATTAGGAAATAACAATCCTGTAATTTAACTCCCATTCACTTTCTGATTGTGTTTTAACATGCTTGGTCTCTTGCCTATCATTATAATGCAGACTGACCTATTGCAGCTACAAAATTTTAAATCCCTAATTTTCCTTACTTTCTTTTGGGTCTGTCCTTTGTCCTTTGAATAAAGCAACACAGTTGTCTTCAAGAATTGTAAGTTTGGGTTGACTTGAGTTAAATATGGGTTTTAATGAGCTGTGTGGCTTTTTCCTTCATAGCAATATGTGCTCTGTTTGTATTTTTCTATGTTTTGAATACAAACTCTTTTTCTGGTCCTTGGCTTTGTTTTTGGTTGGTTGAGCTGAATGTTTTCTCCTGCTTTTAAGCCTCTAAGGATCATCAGTGATGAGATTAAAATTACATAAAGTTGTTTGTCAAATCACACCATTGTTTCTGAAGGGCAAAAGCAATATGCGTTGATAAAATATTTGACATTTTATTAAGCGAAAGGTGAAATTGTGTAATGAATAAATTTAATAAGGTATTAACATAATTTATTGAAATATCATTTTAATAAAAAGGTTTACTTGCAGTCAAGTTGAAAGGAATAAGAGAATTGCCAAGGGGATTTTGATACATTTTGTGAAAATATTTGCTGGAGAAGTAGATTTCCCCAGATCTAGTCTAGAGTTAAAATTTTAATTGGCACAATTGAAATATGTAGAGATGAGATGTGTGGCACTTGAAGTAGAATTGTATTTAGGGTTTAATTTCTTTAATGAAGCTATTTAATATGAGAAAGATGATAAATAATAAGGCAAGATGGTGCTGGTGAATCACGGTGTTGCTCTGAGAAATACAGAATTTCTAAAAGCCTGCAAGAAAATGAGTCTCAAGGTGAGAATAAATTTACTTTGAACTGGATTACTGTTGCATTGGGCTTGGAATTATGTCCCATATACCAGATGATATCATGACTTTTCAGGTAGATTATTGGTGTACATGGAATGTGTGCGGACAAGCTTGTTGAGCAGTATTTTCTTGCTCTTTAGTGTGTAACAAGAGATGCACAGCTTTCAACAAAGGAATTGAAATTGTAATTAAAATGCCATTCTATATCATCCATTTCTCAAATTGGTTATCAATGCTAGCATTGTTACGATACGTGTCTGGCAACAATGAATATAGAATTGAGTCAGGTTTTTATAAACAAATTAACATTTATTAAACTCTGCCAATAAAAATGAAAAGTAAACAAACGACTAACTTAACCTGAAGTTAACTGCTATACGGCAACTCTGGAACACAGTCTTAAAGTGGTAAATGCGAAAATCCAAATAATTTATACAGTCAATTAGGAGAGACTTTCCAGAAGTAACAAATTCCTCAACAACGTGACGTTACAGCTGGTCCCAGCCGAAATATGACTTGTCCAAAGGATTCCCGACGAAGGAAATAAAAACAGCTTAAAGGAACTAACCTTTTTCTTGGCGAATGAACACTGCACAACCCTTTCTACTCTTACAGGTAGGGGTTATCTCAGATGTGGGTCACTACTTCCTTGAATGAAGATCCAATAAGGTCGATCTTGTATTAAACCACTGATGACACCAACTTTACTTGATCCTTCAGGTTCCCGTACTTCAGTAAAGTCTTCACTCTCCAATACTTAGACTTTCAAATTAAATCAAAGATACATCAAACAAACTGGCAGTGATTAGTGAACCTGCCGGCACAATGATTTTGTACCTTACAGTAGAAAGTAAAACTCCACTTTAAAACAAAACTGCGTCATGAGACCAAATATGCAGCATAACGGAGTAACTGATGAATTAAATGACTGATCACAAAAACTCCTGCATCAATGCAGGCTTTCCAGTTTTATTCCTGTTGGAACCTGTCATCACATGACCTCACACTGGCAGGAAATTACACCACCCCACCATCATAAAACCATTACATCATGCTCACCAGATACTCAATTACATCATGGTCATAACACAGTCACAAGATACCCATGGGGTATGTAACAGCGTCATCTAAGCTGATTTTAAATTAATGATTTGTTAAGTACTATTGTTTGAATAGTTGCAAATTGGGGGTGGGGGAAAGATACAAGACTGTCATTCTTTGTTGTCTTAAGTTCATCACAGATAAAGCACTCCCCACCTTTGAGGACATTTACAGATGCATCCATCATCAAGGATCCCAACTATTCTAGGCCATGCACTTGCTGTTGCCATCAGGAAAGGGATATAGAAGCTTATGGCCCACACCAACAGGTTCAGGAATAGTTATTACTCTTTAACCATCAGGTTCCTGAACTAGTATCAGTAACTTCACTCACCCCAGCACTAAACTGATTCTACAATCTGTGAATTTGCTTTCAAGGATTCAGCAACTCAAGTCCTTAAGATTATTTATTTATGTTTCTTTTTTTTGTATTTGTGCAATTTTTTGTCTATTGCACAGTGCTTGTCAGTCTTGGGTGGAATCTTTTTTTTTTGATTCTATTTGTGTTTCTTTGTATTTACTGTGAATGCCTGCCAGAAAATGAATCTCAGGGTTGTATGTGTACTTTGATAATAAATTTTCTTTGAACTTTAGATTACCTGTGTATACTACCTGAGAAAAGCAGTTCTGACATGCAGAGAGCAGCTGTCAAAGGGGTTGAGGCATTGGATTGGATGTTGGTGTATTGAGATGAGCTGTCCTTTAAGAAAGGACTTTAATAAAACTGTGTAGTTGGGCCCAAAGCTATGAGTAAGCTATTCCTGAATTGATACCACATGGTGATTTGTTTGAGCTTGTTGTTCATATTGAAAATTATTTTTAATACATAAAATGAGGACATCCATGGGTATATTCTGCAGACATTGGTTATTATAGTTTAAATTTTGTGTGAATGAAGAACTAATATTGTCATGAAAATTAAGTTATCTCTTCCTGCAAGTAAGTGAATAGCTGGCAACAGTAATCACACCAGTTGGATGTTTAATTCCAATCGATTCTGCAAGGGGATATGGATTTGAGGGATTAGGTGAAAGCTTGGCAAATGGTGTTTTATGTGGGCAGGTGTGCAGTTTGACAAGAGAAATTTAAAAAGTTGGTTTATTATGTCAATGGAGAGTATAAAGGAGTGAAGTTCATCACCCTCTAAAGTGGCAATTGAAGTGGTAAAGCAACCATACGGCATACTTTCCCTCATCTATAAAACAAAATTGAGAGGTATTGTATAAAACTTTAAGGCAGATTTGGAATATTGTGTTCCGTTCTGGTTGCCACAGTAAAGGAAGGTGAGGAACACACAAAATGCTGGAGGAACTCAACAGGTCGGGCAGCATTTGTGGAAAAATGTATAGTCAACATTTCAAGTTGAAATCTTTCAGCAGGACGGGAGAAAAAAAGCTGAGGTGTAGATTTGAAAGGTGGGGGGGGGAGGGAGAGAAAAACACCAGGTGATAGGTGAAACTTGAAGGGAGAGGGACGAAGCAAAGAGCTAGGAAGTTAATTGGTGAAAGAGATGGAAGACCATGGAAGAAAGAGGGAGGAGCACCAGAGGGAAGTGATGGACAGGCAAGGAGGTAACATGAGAGAGGGACGTGGGGATGGGAAATGGTGAGGCGGGGTGGGGGCATTACTGAAAGTTTCAGAAATCAATGTTCATACCATTAGGTTTGGAGGCTACCCAAATGGAATATAAGGTGTTGTTCCTCCTACCCAACTGTGGCCTTATACCGACAGTGGAGGAGGCCATGGTTGAACATATCAGAATGGGAGGTGGAGTTAAAATGGGTGGCCACTGGGAGGTCCAGCTTGTTCAGGTGGATGGAGCATAGATGCTTGGCGAAGCGGTCTCCCCAGTAAACAAGAGGCCACACTGGGAGCACCAATCACAGTATATGACCCCAAACGACTCACGTGGGAAGTGTCACTTCACTTGGAAGGACTGTTTGAGGCCCTGAATGGTAGTGAGGGAGGAGGTGTAGGAGGGTGAGGTGTCAGATTGATCATGGGGAGTGGCGCAGCAGTTATGTCATTTGTCTTTAGCCCTCCTTACATGATTTTGAAAAAGCTGAGTTATTAGATCACTAGCACTTCAGGCTGGTTGCTCATCTAACTCCCATTTATAATTCCCTCTATCATGACTATAGCTGAATCCAACCAACTAGAAGGACAGACTTGACAGACACCCAAAAATTTCTGCACGTGGCATCTTGGCCACTTTATCCATGCTGGACACAAGCGACTATTTGGATTAAGTTAGCTTCAGTTCCTGGCTGCACTAGGGCTCTTGTCAGGAAACAACTTGGAGTCTGCAGTACTGGAAGGATTCAGTGGCAGTGGAAAGCAGCATTTATCATCAAAGAACCCCACCACTCCCTCAACCAGCATGGCCAATGTGCTCTCAATACTGCTGCTATCTAGAAGGAGATATAGGAGCCTCAGGTTCCACATTACAAGGTTCAGAAACAGTTATCAACCATTAGGCTTCTGAATCGATGTGAATAACTTCACTCACCGCAACACTAAACAGATTCCATAACCTATGGACTCACTTTCAGGAGTCATGTTCTGAGTATTATTTATTCATTTGTATGGTTTTATTTCTTTTTTACATTAGTTGTTTGTCAGTCTGTATGTGTAGTTTTCCGGGCAGATGGGGCTTGTTAACCACGAATGGTAGCTCATCCAGGAGAGGGAAATCTCCAATTTCAAACCTCCGCTGCCTTGCAGCTATACCCGCTCACAGGAAAGGCTTTGGGAGTAAACCCAAAGAAAAATCTGGAGTCGGAGTCCTGAAGGCGGCTGACTGCTGTACCCAGCACCGGTCCTCCTGCGATGCTGCTGGCACCAAACTGGATTGACTTCTGTTGTTCCTTTGAACCTGTCATCAGCATGGGGTTCCACTGCATGGGCAACAGATGGATCTCCATATCACTCTGCCATGGAGAAGCCACTCCCAGTGACTACCAGAGGCGCAGTACCCATGATTGACCACGACTGACGGAGGCCACAGATGTGTAGTTTTCATTGATTCTTTTGTATTTTGTCCTACTGTGAATGCCTGAAAGAAAATAAATTTCAAAGTGACAAATACATACTTTGATAATAAGTTTACTTTGAATCTTGAAAGGTTTTAGATGGATTTCTTGCAGAGGTGGAGAGATTTGTTGGAGGGTGGCTCTTATAAACAAGATCGGGTAAAGGATCAGAAAGATGCCCTGTTGGTAATGTTATTGCATTGAGAAATTGTCACAGAACTCTGTTCTCTCTAAAGCTACATGGGTGATTCTTCGTGGAGAGCAAGTGTGCATGCCAGGTTCTGCATGAGGCAGCAGGAAGGGCAGGAGTTGTTGACAGGTTCTTGGCACTGCCGTGCACAGTGTGACTGGTGTAGATGAGTGGGAGGAGAATTGGGATAAATGCAGAGGTATACAAGGAAGAATAGATTACAGTGAAAGCAACTTGGGGAACGGGATTACTCAAGTGCCAGCATAGATTCGGAGGGAAAACTAGTCTATATTGTATGAAACAATTAAAATTTGAAAACACCTTAATTGCAATGAAACTAATTTTCTTCAGTGCATGCCATATATTCACCCAGTTGTTTTTTTAAAATTTGATTGATTAAATGAAAATAATTACATTGTGTCTAAAAGGCAGCTAAGAACCTTTGGAGTTCCACTTTATTTTTTAAACAGTTTTGAGTGCTTTGCCCAAAGATTTGGAGATGGGAGGATGCTTTCTGACTTACTTCCAATAAACCACTGAGACATTGCAGTGGAGGTATGCCTTAAATAATGTCTTTTCAAAATTCGGACTGTATTCTAGCTAGTGTGAAGTTTTTAACGGTATTATAGCTGGTTTGGTCAGTCTGAAGAGAGGTATGGACAGTATGATATTGAAACACAGATAAGAATCTGATTTTCAGAAGCAAACACGAGGAAATCTGCAGATGCTGGAAATTCAAGCAACACACACAAAATGCTGGCGGAACACAGCAGGCCAGGCAGCATCTATAAGGAGAATCATTGTCGACATTTCAGGCCAAGACCCTTCGTCAGGACTAACTGAAAGGAAAGATAGTAAGAGATTTGAAAGTATCAGGGGGAGGGGAAAATACAAAATGATAGGAGAAGACCAGAGGGGGTGGGGAGAAGCTGAGAACCGGAAAGGTGATTGGCAAAAGGGATACAGAGCTGGAGAAGGGAAAGGATCATTGGACAGGAGGCCGAGGGAGAAAGAAAGGTGGGGGGGAACACCAGAAGGAGATGGAGAACAGGCAGAGTGATGGGCAGAGAGAGACAAAAAAAAACTAAATATGTCAGGGATGGGGTAAGAAGGGGGGGGAAAGGAGCATTAACGGAAGTTAGAGAAGTCAATGTTCATGCCATCAGGTTGGAGGCTACCCAGCCGGTATATAAGGTGTTGTTCCTCCAACCTGAGTTTGGTTTCATTTTGACAGCAGAGGAGGCCATGGATAGACATATCAGAATGTGAATGGGATGTAGAATTAAAATGTGTGGCCACTGGGAGATCCTGCTTTCTCTGGCAGACAGAGCGTAGGTATTCAGCGAAACGGTCTCCCAGTCTGCGTCGGGTCTCACCAATATGTAAAAGGCCACACCGAGAGCACCGGATGCAGTATACCACACCAGCCGACTCATAGGTGAAGTGTCACCTCACCTGGAAGGACTGTCTGGGCCCCTGAATGGTGGTGAGGGAGGAAGTGTAAGGGCAGGTGTAGCACTTGTTCTGCTTACAAGGATAAGTGCCAGGAAGGAGATTGGTGGGAAGGGATGGGGGGACGAATGGACAAGGGAGTCGTGTAGGGAGCAATCCCTGCGGAAAGCAGAAAGGGAGGGGGAGGGAAAGATGTGCTTGGGATCCTGTTGGAGGTAGCGGAAGTTACGGAGAATTATACATTGGACCCAGAGGCTGGTGGGGTGGTAGGTGAGGACAAGGGGAACCCTATCCCGAGTGGGGTGGTGGGCGGATAGGGTGAGGGCGGATGTGCGGGTAATGGAAGAGATACGTTTGAGAGCAGAGTTGATGGTGGAAGAAGGGAAGCCCCTTTGTTTAAAAAAGGAAGACATTTCCTTCATCCTGGAATGAAAAGCCTCATCCTGAGCGGAGATGCGGCGGAGACGGAGGAACTTTGAGAAGGGGATAGCATTTTTGCAAGAGACAGGGTGGGAAGAGGAATAGTTCAGGTCGCTGTGAGAGTATGTAGGCTTATAGTAGATATTAGTACATAAGCCATCTCCAGATATGGAGACAGAAAGATCAAGAAAGGGGAGGGAGGTGTCAGAAATGGACCTGGTAACTTTGAGGACAGGGTGAAAGTTGGAGTCAACGAATTAACATCAAAGTTAATGAAGTCAACGAGCTCAGCATGTGTGCAGGAGGGAGTGCCAATGCAGTCGTCAATGTAGCGAAGGAAAAGAGGGGGACGGATACCCATATAGGCTTGGAACATGGACTGTTCCACAAAGCCAATGAAAAGGCAGGCATAACTGGGACCCATGCAGGTGCCCGTGGCTACACCTTTGGCTTGGAGGAGGTGGGAGGAGCCAAAGGAGAAATTATTGAAAGTAAGAACTAATTCCGCTAGACGGAGGAGATTGGTGGTAAAGGGGAATTGGTTAAGTCTGGAATCCAAAATGAAGCAGAGAGCTTTGAGTCCTTCCTGGTGGGGGATGGAGGTATATAGGAACTGGACGTCCATGGTGAAAATAAGGCGGTGGGGGCCAGGGAACTTAAAATCGTTGAAAAAATTCAAAGCGTGAGAAGTGTCACGAACATAGGTGGGAGGGGATTGAACAAGGGGGGATAAAACAGTGTCAAGGTATGCAGAAATGAGTTCGGTGGGGCAGGAACAAGCTGAGGAAATAGGCCTACCTGGACAGGCAGGTTTGTGGATCTTGGGTAGGAGGTAGAAACGGGAAGTGAGGGGTGTGGGAACTATGAGGTTGGTGGCAGTGGATGGGAAATCCCCAGAGTTGATAAGGTTGGTGATGATATAGGAGACAATGGCCTGGTGCTCCTTAGTGGGGTCATGATCAAGGGGTAAATAAGAGAAGTTATCAGAGAGTTGTCACTGTGCCTTGGCCAGGTAGAGGTCAGTACGCCAGCTACAACAGCTCCCTCCTTATCAGCGGGTTTTATAGTGAGGTTGGGATTGGTGTGGAGGGAGCGGAGAGCAGAGCGTTTGGAAGGAGTTAGGTTGGAATTGGAACACGGTGTGGTGAAGTCGAGACGGTTGATGTCCTGTCGGCAATTAGCAATAAAGAGATCCAGAGCAGGGTCCATGAAGAGGAGGTGGGTTGAAGATGGGAGAAGGAGTCATTGGTGGGGGTAGGAGAGTCCTTGTCAAAGAAGTAAGCTCAGAGTTTGAGCCAGTGGAAGAAGAGTTCAGCGTCATGAATCTGATTTGGTCCACTTGTTCTTTATACACATTATAGTTGATCACTAGTATATTGTTCAGGATGGTTTCTGTTCTGCTACAGCATAGGTGTCAAACTCCAGGCCCGCGGGCCATATCCGGCCCGGCGTACAATTATATCCGGCCCGCAAGATCGTTTTAGATAGATCTATTATTTTAATTATTAATGGCCCGGCGATATGAAGCCTATGATTGTAAGTTAATACCAATCATAAAAATAATGCTTGCTCAGCAGTCTTCTTCATAAGAAATGGAACTTGTGAAGTGAAACACTTTGTAGATATAGCAGAGACTGAGACACATGAAAACAGGCTGAAAAAACGGAGGCAATGAAAGCTGCGTTCGCACGCGCCCGACTGATCTGGCCCGCATGAAGCTGCATTTTGCCCAATTCGGCCCGTGACCTAAAATGAGTTTGACACCCCTGCGCTACTGAGTAAAGTTAAAGCAACTTTTCCATGGAATACGCTCATTACACCATCTAGGTATTATAAATTACAGTGTGGTTCAAACATTTCCAGCAGGTGATTGTACTATAATTGCTTCTTCAAAGTTGGCAAAATTGCTTCACAGGTGAAAAGATTGCTTAACTGTTCCCTATCATTGTTCGTGTAGAACATTGCCCTCTCTAGACTCTTACAGCTGCCTTTGAAACACTCGTGTTATGAGCTTATTCATTGATAAGGTGCTACTTCTCACTGGGTACAGTGGATTCTGGTTGATTGGTTCACATTAGGACCAGTACATTTTGGCCCAATTAAGTGGCTGCCCCAGTTAGCTGAGGCTTCATGAAATAGTTCCTAACTTGTTAAAGTCGTGAAATCATTTCATGTTCACTCCCAGCTGTTTATAGCATCTCCAACTTGAATTCTTGAAACCACAGTGAGCAAAGCAGTTTTGAATTGTCCTTCTGCTTATTTCTCACCAACTCTCAGTGACACATATCATTGCTTTTTGAATATAAATACATGAAACATGCTATGTAAAAACTGTTCACTTGAAGCACAGTGTAGTGTCTAACAGCAATGCAGACATTGTTAGAAATTGTTTAGCAACAGTCTTCTGTCCCAATTAAGTGACGTAGTGTCCCGATTACTGATGGCCCAATTAAGCAAAATCGACTTTTTTTGAAAGGCGCTCGAGAGGGGTAGGTGGATTTTGAGAAGAAAGAGGTAGAAAATGCTAGAATCCTTCCAGCCGAAGTTTCTGATTTTTTTTTGGTAGTGAGCAACGCGGAAGCATGCAATCAGCGCTAGCAATTAGGGTTCAATTCCTGCCACTCACTGTAAGGGTTTGTATGTTCTCATGATCGTGTGTGTTTTCCCTGGGAGCACTGATGTTGCATTGGCACCTGAAGCATGGTGACACTTCTGGGCTGTCCTCAGCACAAGCTTGAGTGTTGGTTGTTAATATAAATGATACATTTCACACAAATGACATGTTTTGATGGACATGTGACAAATAAAGCTAATGTTTGTCTATCAAGTTCTTGAACTTTAGGTAACCCTTGTCTATGTCATAATGGCACATTTCTGCCTGTCGTTATTTTGCCTCCCTTTTTCTTACTTCATTGGTATAGCACGTGTCCCTGGGACTCACTGGTAACCACATGTTGCACAGACCAAGGAGCTTAGTGGCTTTCTGACTGTTACTTGAATTGTCCCCATTAAACCAGTGCAGTGCAGTGTCAAATATATTCCCTTTGATTTACCTACTCCTCCCCTTTCTTAACTGCTACAGAAAACTAGTTGTTTTTTTTCCTCTCTTTTCTATTTATATGAAGGGTCATAACTCTCTCCACAGATGTTGACTGACATGCTGAGCATTCGTTGCACACGGTTGCTCTGTCCTCCATGATAGGTGGGATTTCCCAGAGGTCGTCCATTTTAATTTGACTTCCCATTTCCATTCCAACATGTCAGTCCAAGGCTGCCTGTACTGTCATGATAAGGCCTCTCTCAGATTGGATGAGCAACACTTCATATTCTGTCTGGGTAACCGCCAATCTAATGGCATGAACATCAATTTCTCTAACTTCTGGTAGTTCCTCTCATGTCTTCTCACCAGCCCATCACCTCCCTCTGATGCCCTTCTCATTCCCTTTTTATTCTTTGGTTACTTATCTCTTCCAACTTTCCCCTCTCAGCTTCTCACTTCATGCCCCCTCCCCCAGCCATCTACCTTCCCGCTCACCTAGTTTCACCTGTCATCTTCTAGCTTGTACTCTCCTTATCCCCACCTTCTCATTCCGGCTTTTGCCCCCTTCCTAAACTGTCCTGAAGAAGGGTCCTGGTCTGAAACGTTGACTGTTTATTCGCTCCATTGATGCTTCCTGATTTGCTGACGACTTCCTGTAATTTGTTCAAAGTTCAAAGTGCTTTGCACAAGTACTTCCAATGTTTTGTTTTCCTTTGATATCTAGCATCTGAATTTTTGATCCTTCTGATTTGCTTTCTCCTTTCCTCACATTTCAAACTTTGAATGTTTTACATTTATGAACATTAACAATGTTTGGTTTCAGGCTCAGCCTTTCAACATTTGTGTCAGGGTGTAGAAGCTAATGTAAAGTGGGAGGAACATGCATACTATGAGTAGTTTTGCGGTGGAATAAGCCAGATTTGAATGTACTGTGAACTCTTGTGCAGCTTTTTGCATTTTTGTGTGTTTCTGCTTTGTAACTTTGCACAGCGAATATTGTACAGGTCGGCAACAAAAATTAAGAACAGTTTACTGTTGGATCAGAATTGCAATTGGAGGATCTGTATTTAGTTAAACGTTTTTTGCTAGACATGAATAATGTGGGTGAATAGTTTTATTGAAATGATTTGGGTGATTCAAAATGACTCATTCACAAGGAATTGAAGGTTTCTGTCAGTTCAGGTACAGTATGAGATACCTAACACCTTGATCACTAGGAAAAGTTTATTTACAGAAGATTAGGATTCATGAAATGTAAATTCTGCTGGATTAATCTACTGGACTTTAGGTAAAGGGGGTACCAATGAATGTGGTGCATTTGGACTCTCGGAGGTTTCCGATAAGGCCTTATGCCAACAAGAATTAGTCAACAAGAATTGGGTATAATATACTAATGTGGCTTGAGAACTCTTTATCAGATAGAAGGTAAAGTGTGAATAAAGCAACCTTCCCCTCAGATAGTTAGTTAAGCCCATCATCCTTACTGGGGCATAAACTGCTGACAGCAGCTCGTCAGAGCGTTCTATCCTTGATCAGTCTTCCAGGTTGAATTTTGATCTCACAATCTACCACAACATAGCCCTTGCACTTTGTCAATCTGCAGTGCTGTTTCTCTAACTGTATTCTGCATTTTGTTTTCCTTGTTCTGCTTGATGTACTTGTGTGGGGAATGATCTGTTTGTTAAGCAAACAAGGCTAAGATTTTTATTGTATCTTAGTACAATTAAACAACACTAATAAACTGCTATTAGTCTATCCATTCATCAAAAGAGAAATTACTTTACCAATTGAAACTATTTACCGTAGATTCCGGACTACAGAGCGCACCTGATTAAAAGCTGCACGCTCTAATTTTAGAAAGAAAATCAATTTTGTACTTGTACAAGCCGCACCGGATTTTAAGCCGCAGTTGTCCCACGTTGTAATATGAGATATTTACACAGAAAGATATTACACGTGAGGATTTTTTAACTTTTAATTAAATCCGTATGGTAACATAAACAAATATATATTGCAAATGCTTTTTTTCGAACAGTGCCTGTAACACAGCTACTTTTATATATACATACGTATCGGTAACACACAAATTACGTTGCGTATACTTTTTTACTGAACAGTGCACGAACAACATTCCAATATCTCCTAACGACTGGTAAAAAAAATATATATACTGCAGCCTACCAGGAAAAGTTATTAATCGCCTTCTTCATCTTCCTCCTGCGCACTAAAACCATCAAAGTTCTCTTCTTCAGTGTCCGAATGGAATAAAACCTCACGATCTCGTCACTCACTTCAGTCTCTTCGTTGTCGCTCTCACTTGAGCGCACACGGTCCTCTTCATCACGCAGCAGTCCAGCCTTTCGAAACCCGCTGGTGATGGTGGATGTTGTGACACGGCTCCACGCATTTAGGATCCACTGGCAGACTTGAGTTAAAGATGCTCTTCGCATGCGTCCTGTTTTGGTAAAGGATTTCTCACCGCTCGTCATCCAAGCCTCCCACTCAACGTGCAGCGCCACTTTAAATGCCCGGTTCACGCTGATGTCCAGTGGCTGCAAATACTTCATAGTGCCCCCAGGAATCACAGCTGGAATTCGGTTTGTACTCTTGATGGCAGCTTTCACTGAACTTTCATTGTCAGCCGCTTAAAAAATCACCATCGGTGGAAGCTTTAGTCCGGATGCTGTGCAGCTCAGAACACAAGTAAAATGCGTTCTCTCAAGGCCACTTGTTTTCAGTGTGATGGATGAGTCACCTTTTTTATTAACAGTCCGAGTGAGAGGCAGGTCAAACGTCAAAGGTACTTCATCCATATTTATGATATCATCTGGCCCGATGGAATTCTCCGCTATCTTTGTTTGAGTGAATGTGCGGAAGTTAGCAAGTTGTTCCTCGTGGTCGGGAGGGAGCTGCTGACACAGAGTCGTGCGTACCCTAACGGACAGGCCTTTTCGTCTCATAAATCTAAAGCACCACGATGGCCCACCTCTAAAATCTTCGATTTTCATTTTGGTGGCGATTGCTTTAGCCTTCAGTCTGATCTGCACGGTGGAAACACCGCGGCTGCCTGCTCTCTGTGTGTTAACCCAGTCTTCAAGAAAGTTTTCAAGTTCGGGCCATCTGCTATGATTACCTCTGAAAGCTTTTGTCGTCTTTTTGCATTGACTCAGTTCTTCATGCTGGCGTCTCCACCGTCTCAACATCGATTCATTTATGCCAAGATTATGTGCAGCAGCTCGATTTCCTTCTTCAACCGCCAGATTGATCGCCTTTAACTTAAAAGCTGCATCATATGCTTTTCTTCGAGTGTTTTTCATGTTGATGAGGATGAGTACAAATGACTGATTTACAATAATTTAATTGTGAAAGTGCGCTTGATTTATCGTACAATTTCATTGGACCTCTGTGAACTACTCATCAATTTTATTGGTCTACTGTTACGAGGCAAAATGTTTTTGGCGGCATGAAAAAAAAACATGCATTAGCCGCACCGTAGTATAGGCCGCAGTGTTGCCGCAGTGTTCAAAGCGTGGGAAAAAAGTAGCGGCTTATAGTCTGGAATTTACGGTATTATACAGATAGTTATTTACAGCAGAATTATTTACTGTTGGGCATCTCTACAAAGTTTTAAGTCTCAGAAACCTGTTAGTCCTTCAACAGCTGATGGCACAATGTCTTCTGGACGCCTGTCTTCCAGATTTTAACACACACTGAACTACATGGAAAGAATGCCAAGATGGCTGAAGTATTGCTCTTGGCCTTGCCCCTTCTTCGATTAATGGGAAAGCCTGATTTCTGTTTGTAGAGGAAGTTGGGAGAGGGACTTAAGCTAGGAGAGTCTATTGCGTAAGGCGCCAACTACCCTTTCAAATCAAATTCGGCTTAATTATCATTCATCCATACATGCATACACCCGAATGAAACAGTGTCCTTCTGTGGTTAAGGTGCAAAACATAAATAGCACATTCAAATTAGTGAGAGAAAAAAGTCACCAAAAAAAAGCATATACGTAGTCCAAGACCCTGAGTTGACATGTCCCATATATTGACTATATGGATTCCCAGTGGTGTGCAGCCACTGCATTCCGTCCTGTCATTCCACTGATTGAACACTGGAGGGCAGAATTGATTGGAGGAGCCAGCCCCAACTGAGCTTGGACGTCACTCTACACCGCCTCTGGTGTCTCTCTCTTGGACTGTAGCTGCAGGCAAGCCTGTGGCTTGAGGCCTAGCCCTTGCTATGTTACGCAGCTCCCACGCTGCCTGTCAAGTCACCAAACAAAGGCCTGCCGCATCTTTGATTATCAATGTCCAGCGGAGTCTTGTGATCGCAAGACAAACGTCCAAGACAATCCCTCCAACTCTGAAGCCTTTGATTAATGGGCAGGCTCCTCTGATCAACGAGCAGCTCACTGGTGGGATAGACCCAGAGCACTTGTAGCTCTCGGTGCCCAGAATGCGCTGCTATCTTACCAGAAGGTTTTGATGCGTTCCCTCAGCCTGGCATGGGGAAGCGGTAGAAACGGATTCACCCTCTGCATCTGAGAGGGACGCAAGATCTATTTGGTACCACTGTTCTTTCAGGGTGGGCTCTGGGTCTCCGTCAGGGGATTTGTCAATCAACAAAAGCACCCTCAACTTGGCTAAAGGCAGGCTGCCATCTTCCCTGTTGTCCACCAACAGCAGTGCACGCAACAAGTCTTCCTCGTCTCCAGGTTAACTGAAGCTTCTGGGCCACGTGTCCAGATTGAAATCTTTGGCTTCTTCAGGTGATGACAGCATCAGGCAGCTGCTCAACTCTGCTTGTGAGGCCATTGGTAGCCACTGAGAGAGAAGGTCTGGTTCCACCTCACCTTTCCTATTTTACTGGAGCAGGGTGTCTGCAGGTTCCTTTGGCTGCTTGAGTTGCTCTCCCTGAAAATCAGGGCCGCAGCTGGCGTTGTGGGGGGGAATGCATGATCCCCATTGCTGGGTGTTGCCACAATGTCCAGGTGTTTTTCCTCATGGTCTCCAGTGGCTTAAAGGAATTTGGGAATCCTTCCAGAAGACAGCCTTTATAGGAGAAGGTGTCACCTGCTCACAGTACTGTAATCCACTGCCTGAGGAATCGCTGTAATCTGATTTAGTGGCATGGCGTAGAGGGATGGAGGTTCTCTTGGGAAGATCCACACTCTTGGTTTGTCTAGTAGTTCTTGGGTGATGGGAAATTCCATCTTTATGACTCTGTGTGCCACATAGAAAACACGAGCTTGAGATTGCAGCCTCCAACTCGACCTCTTGGTGGTCCTGTCACTTATCTAAGAAGATCCAGCCTTTTCAGGCTGGTAATCCACCAATTTAAAGGGAATGTAATACACTGATGGAATAACTCTCTCACATCAAAGTAAATATATAATTCACGATGATACATCCATCTCTTGACCGTGAAGGGGCAAGGGGACAGGCTGAGGGCAAAATGAGGGGTGAACAAAATGCTCACACAGAATCCCTGTAAAGACTAACAGGGCAACAAGGGATATCAGGTAACCATGGAGGGCTGCTGCCACAAAATGAGACCAGGCAATGTCATAATGGCCTCATACCCGGTGGTGTGACCTCAAGACCCAAGGGGGGGAGGGGGAAGTAACTCCTCACAAGATAGGAAACACTAGTTTGAGAGCAACAACCAAAAGGCAGGACCACCTCAAAAGGGGGGAGAGAGGTGGGCTGGGATCACAGGCAATGTGAGGCAGGGGACAGATGAGAGGACACAGAGAAGTGGGGGATGGTGTGTGAGAAGGTGAATGAGTGACGGACAATTCTGAAGTATATTTCCCATCCACAGGATTTTTTAAATTACTTTTACAAAAATACTTAGCATTTCTTGAAGGGTCATCAGTGCCATGTGGGAACACATCTGCAACACAATCGAGTTGCAGAGGACCAGTCTGTTTAACAGACATCCTGATACCAGACTTTATACGCAAAAAGATAAATTCAGCAGGATGGGGAAGATGAGTCTAATCCCAAACCATGTCCCTGACCCAAATCTGAACCCTAAACCCTGATCCAAACCATAAATTAAAACATGAACCCTAATTCCTATTACTGATCCAAATCTCAAGTTGTTTCACACAAATCCCTAACCCATAATCATTACCCCAGTCCCTAAACGTAAAACCTGACTCTGATCAAAGCCCAACTTATAAAACTAATAGTCATTCCTAACCCTGATGTTCCTAATGTATTGCAAAACCTGTAAAAGTAACTTGTTCCTAACCTTAAATCCTGACTCATACCCTGATTCCTCATCACTAACCCTAAGCCTTTGTCGCTGACACAAAGCTCAACTCCATACCCTGACCCTGACCCAGACCCTGAACTGTGGGAAATCATTGGTGTCCATTGGAAAAGGAAGGACGTGCTCTGCCTCACATAGGATCTCCCTGATGCAATCATGAGATCTTCCATCACCACTGCTGGTCCCAGATAAAGTGGAAGGGTGTACAGCAGGGCCGCTCCTTCCTTTTCCTGTTGCCACTGATGGTATCTCAAGCACAGGGCAGAGCTGACTGATGGGGTCGTGAATTCTTTCCTCACCACTGTGGAGTCCCAGATAAAGTACTTAGCCTGCTGCTGTAATGACTGGGTCTGTACTTGCTGGAGTTTAGAAGAATGAGGGGTGTTCTCATTGAGAGCTGTTGTACATTGAAAGGCCTAGATAGAGTGGACATGCAGAGTGTTTTTCCTGTTGTAGGGATTCTAGGACCAGAGAGTACAGCTTCAGAATAGAACAACGTCTCTTTAGCCAGTGGGTGGTGAATCTGTGGGATTATGTTGCCACATTTGGCTATGGAGGTTAACTCATTGGTTATATTTAAAGCAGAGGTTAGGTTCTTTGTTAGTTAAGGTGACAAAGGTTACGGGGAGAAAGCAGAAGAGTGGGGTTGAGGAATGATAAATCAGCCATGATAGAATGGCAGAGCACACTCGATGGGCCAAATGGCCTAATTATACTCCTATGTCTTATGGTAAAAAGCTGGTTTTAATCTTGGAACATTTTGGAAGGAAAGGGAAATGTATACAAACAGATATTTTGGCCAATAAATTGCTGAGAAATATTGAATTAAGGAAGCAGTAGAAAATCTATCCTCATAACAAATATAATTGTAGACACAAGGTGTTTTAGAAGAGTCTACCCTTGATAATTGATCTTCAGAAATAATGTTTATGAAGTGCTTGGGATGGTCTGAGAATATGGAGTTTTATACATTGAAGCTAGTTACTTAATGGGAAGAATATTGTTGATAGTGTCTTCTGGGGCATGTATTTCCCTATTCATTTTATGGTTCTCTTAATGGGCAATTTTTCTACAGAGTTGCAGATTATACTTTACTGCTTGAGTCTATTTGCAATAGGAAATTTAAACTTTTTTTAACATTTATTCAACTGGCATTCTACATCTAGCAATGTAGCATTTTACATCCCACGCTGACTGATTATGTGTAGTTTTTCATTGGTTCTATTGCATTTCTTTGTAATACTGTGAATGCCTGCAAGAAAATGAATCTCAGGGTAGTATATACATACTTTGCTAATACATTTGCTTTGAACTTTGATTAAGCCATTGAACTTATACCATATAATGTGTAGTTTCTTGGAATGGGTTTTTAAAACCTGATGTTTACAAATGATTTATTCCATTTTCCAGGGGAAACAACTGTTGAAGTCTCCGTGTCACTGCTCGTACTTTCTGGGTGCTGCTTAGTTGTCCTCGTTGTCCTGCTTGTGAATTGTGCATCATGCTGCAAAGACCGCGAAATAAATTTCAAGGTGAGTACGTAGGATGCACCTTGGTTTCTCTGTTTTCATTGAATGGTGATATTTAAATTGTGTTTGCATTGCATAATCAATATATCAGTAAGGGCAGAGTTGTCCTATACTGCAGGTGGCTGATTCAGGAGCACCATTCAACAACGTAGCTTGGTTTAGATTTTCTTTCTCAAATGTGAACACCAGCCACAAGAAGAAGAAAAAATTCCTGAGGCTGTCAAATGCTAATTCGTGCATTCCACACTGACTGGTTTAAAAGTCTTTTGGGAGCAGAAGAAGGGTGTGGAATCTGTATCTGTTAATTGAATGTCATTATGTGCAGTTAATATTCTCTTTTTTTCAAATTTCACGCTGCCTGGGGTGAGATTTCTTCTTAGTTTATGTTTGGGCTTCAGTCGTTGCAACTCCTTTGTTGTAGTATTTTCAGATGATTGCTATGCAGAGTTGAATATGATGAAAAACAGAAAAACAATAAAAATGTGCATTAATCATGTGATATATTTTTGTTGTAATTAAATACAGTTTAAATTGGTATTATTATTGTCACATGTACTGAGGTAGAGTGGAAAAACTTATCAGAAAGACCTGGATAGAGTAGATGTTCCTTATAGTGGGGAAGCCTGGGACCAGAGGACACTGCCTCAGAATTGAGGAACGTCCAGTTAGAACATCTGAAAAAAAATTTCTTTAGTCAGAGCTCATTGCTACAGATAGCTGTGGAGGCCAAGTCTTGGGTATATTTAAAGTGGAGATTGATAGGATTAATAAGGGTGTCAAAGGTCATGGGGAAAAGGCAGGAGAATGGGGTAGGGAGAGATAATGAATCAGCCATGATGGAATGGCAGAGCAGATTCAATGGGCCAAATGGCCTAATTCTGCTCCCATGTCTTCTAGTCTAATGCCATCCATACAGATCATTTCACCACATCAGTACATTAAGTATTATATAGACATTAAGGTGCAAGATCAAAATGAGGTAAATTATGAGGTTAAATCTTATTTTTTTAGGGAATCATTCAGTAGTCGTAGGACAGTGGGATAGAAGCTGTCCTTGAGCCTGGTGGTACATTCTTTCAGGCTTTTGTATCTGCTGCCCAATATGAGAGAGAAGGCAATGTCTGGGATAGCTGAAGTCTTCTATTATGTTGGATACTTTACTGAGGCAGTAAGACATGTAGACAGAGTCCATAGAAGGGAGGCTGGTTTTTGTGATATACTGAACTGTGTCCAACTCTATTCAGTTTCTTGTGGCCTTGGACAGAGCAGTTGTCACACCAGGCCATATCATGCCTGGATAGGTATATTGATTAAAAAAGGGGACATAGTAAATTTCTCTAGTCTCTTGATGAAGTAAAGAGCTAGTACACTTTCTTGGCTATGGTGTCTACGTGGTTTTACTTCGACAGACTCTTGTTGATATTCATTCCAAAGAGCTTGAAGCTTTTAGCTCATGACCTCAGCATCGCTGATGTAAACCAGTCCGTGTGCTCTGTACAGGAATGAGATCGATCAGCCAGTTGAGTGGTGTCACAACAACAACCTTGCAATCAACCTCAGTATGACCAAGGAACTGATTGTGGACTTTGGGAAGGGAACACACCAATCCTCATCAAGGGGTTAGCAGTGGCAAAGGTGAAAAGTTTCAAGTTCTTGGGTATCAACATCGCTGAAGATCTATCCTGGACCTAACATATTGATGCAATTATAAAGAAAGTACACCAGATGCTATATTTTATTAGGAGTTTGAGAAGATTTTGTATGTCACCAAGACTAACAAATTTCTATAGATGTACCGGGGAGGTCATTCTAACTGGTTGCAGCACCGCCTGGAATGGCGGGGTCATTTCACAAGATTGGAAAAAGCTGCAGAGGGATGGAAACTCAGTCAGCTCCATCATGAGCACTGCCTTCACAGCATCGAAGGTATCTTCAAAAGGTGATGCCTTAAAAAGGTGCTATTGCACAAGACATGTTCTTTTATTACTACCATCAGGGGATACAGGAGCCTGAAAACACACAATCAATATTTCAGAATGAACAATGGGCCATTCATGAACACCACCTCTATATTGCTCCCTTTGCACTACTAATTTAATATTTTTATACCTTATTGTAGTTTATAGTATTTATATGTATCACACCATACTACTGCAAAACCACAAATTTTGCGATGTATGTCAGTGATACTAAAATTGATTCTGATTCTACCCCTTCCTGAAGTCTGATTTTTTTTTGCTGACATTGTGGGGTGTAGATCTGTTGCTTTCCAGGATTGTTTATAATGTGCTGGGTTGCTACAGAATTAGCGTAAGCAGGTTTTGTATAGTGTGCACTCAAAATAATGCTCCATTTACTTGAAGTTGAGTTCCACTATTGTTTCTCTTTCAGGAATTTGAAGATGATAATCTTGATGAAGAAAATGATTTTGTACCTCCAGCAGAAGACACTCCGTCACCTCCAACACTTTCTGAAGTATATACGCTTTCTGTTCCGAATGTTATGTTTTCTACTCCAACGCAACTTCACTTATCAAAAACACAAGGTGTGCACTGCTCTGCATTTCAAACAGCCATTTACTACTTTTTATATTTAGATTGATTTAAATGATATAGAGTACTTGACAAATGTGATCTAATAGAATATGATTACTTGGCTTTTTATTCCTGATGCTCATTTGAAGCAATCCAATCCTAAATGACATTATAATCTATAGGTTTCCCATGTCTCAGTAAAATTATCTAGTGAAGTCATCCACCAAGAAAATCCTGATCTTATTTCACAGTGTGCATTAAGTAAGGTTATTTCATTCAAGTGTTTCAATTGGCCCCTTAGATCTGAAAGGGCAAACTTTGACAAGGAATTCTATTTGTGAATTTGATTAAAAGAAATATGCCCTGAAGGTACATGCATGTGAAAATCTGGTGGTAGCAAGAGCAAGTTTGGCTGTAAGGCTGTGTATAACTTCCTAATCTGTCAATGCCATTTCAAATCCGAATGGTTAATAACAAGGCTTCCAGTTTATTCTATTAAAGAATTGGTCAATCAAGCTGCTGAATGCTTTTCTTGGAGAATTTCACAATGTTCTTGGAGAAATTCACGGTGTTCAAACTGTTGGTTAATATTTGGGGTCCAATCCATAATAATTGTTTCAGTAAAAGTGAGCTGAGGGGAGATATGGTACAGGTTAATAAGATTATGAGATGCATGGGTAGAATAGACAGGTGGTATCTTTTTTCCCTGGGTTGAAATGTCTAATACCAGAGGGCATGCATTTATGGTGAGAAGGGGGTAATTTCAAAGGAGGTGTGTGGCGCAAGTTTTTTTGCATGGAATGGTTGGTGCCTGGAATGTGCTGTCTAGAGTGGTGATAGAGGCAGAAACATTAGCGACTTTAGAGACAATTAGATAGGCACATGAATGTGAGGAAAATCGAAGAATATGAACATAGACTAGGAAGGGGAGGAGGGAAGAGAAAGAGCGGTAGTGATAGGGAATTCTATAGTCAGGGGGGCGGATAGGAGATTTTGTGGGAAAGATCGGGAGTCTTGGATGGTATATTGCCTCCCTGGTGCTGGGGTCCGGGACATCTCAGAACGGGTACAGGTTATTCTCGAGAGGGAGGGCAAGAACCCAGATGTTGTGGTCCATGTAGGGACCGACGATGTGGGTAGAATGAGTGAGGGGGTCCTGCGTAGTGAGTTCAGGGAGTTAGGTGCGAAGCTGAAGGGCAGGACCTCCAGGGTAACAATCTCAGGATTGCTACCTGTGCCACGTGCGAGTGAGGCAAGGAACAGTAGGATTATACAGATTAATACGTGGCTGAGAGGATGGTGCAGGAGGGAGGGCTTCAGGTTTTTAGATAATTGGGCTTTGTTCCAGGGAAGGTGGGATCTGTTCCGAAGGGACAGTTTACGCCTGAACTGGAGCGGTATTAACATTCTTGCAGGAAAGTTTGCTAGTGCTTCTCGGGGGGGGGGGGGGGGGGATTTAAACTAAATTTGCAGGGGGCAGGGATCCAGAATGCGAGAGAGGATAGCGAGATGAAGAATAAAGGACAGGTGGGGACTACACGGTTCTGGAATATTAAATGTGTAGTAGAGAAAGGTGAGGTGGAACAAGTGATAAGGAGGACACATGGAGAGATGGATGGTCTGACGGAACATGGAGTTAAATGTGCAGAAAGAATAAGTAAATTTCGGAAGGACAACAAAATTCGAGGAGCGTATAGCCTGATGGGAGTTCGGGGAGCTGGGTTAAGCACAATAGGTAGCGATTTAAACAGAGAGGAGAAATGGGCTAAAAATTCTATATCTGAATGCACAAAGTGTCAGAAATAAGGCGGATGAGCTTGAAGCTCAGGTGCGAATGGGTAACTATGAGGTTGTTGGGATAACAGAGACATGGCTGCAGGGAGATCAGACCTGCAAAATGAATGTACAAGGGTATACGTGCTATCGTAGAGACAGAAATGTGGGCAGAGGGGGTGGGGTGGCTCTGTTGGTGAGGAATGAGATTCAGTCCTTTGCAAGGGGACATAGGATCAGGAGAAGTAGAGTCTGTGTGGATAGAACTGAGGAACAGTAAGGGCAAAAAGACCCTAATGGGTGTTGTCTACAGGCCACCAAACAGTAGCATGGATATTGGGTGCAAGTTGAATAGGGAGTTAAAATTGGCATGTGGCAAAGGTAATGTCGCAGTAGTTATGGGGGATTTCAACATGCAGGTGAACTGGGAGAATCAGGTTGGTGCTGGACCCCAGGATAGGGAGTTTGTAGAGTGCCTACGGGATGCATTCTTGAAACAGCTTGTACGAGAGCCGACCAGGGACAAGGCTTTTCTGGATTTAGTCTTGTATAATGAACAGGATTTGATAAGCTATCTTGAAGTAAAGGAGCCATTAGGAGGTAGTGACTATAATATGATAAGTTTTTATCTGCAATTTGAGAAGGATAAGGGCAGATCGGAGGTGTCAGTGTTGCAGTTGAACAGGGGAAACTATGGAGCCATGAGGGAGGAGCTGGTCAAAGTTAACTGGACGGATATCCTAGTAGAAAAGACAGTGGAACAGCAATGGCAGGTATTCTTGGGAATAATGCACAAGGTGTAAATTCAGTTCATCCCCCAGAGAAGGAAGGATTCAAAGGGGGGAAAGGGGCCACAGTGGTTGACAAAGGAAGTCAGAGATTGCATAGCATTAAAAAAAAAGGAAATATGACAGAGCTAAGGTGAGTGGGAGGACAGATGATTGGGAAATTTTTAAGGAACAACAGAACTTAACTAAAAAGGCAATACAGGGAGAAAAAATGAGGTATGAATGCAAGCTAGCCAGGAATATAAAGGAGGATAGCAAAAGCTTTTTTAGGTATGTGAAGAGAAAGAAGATAGTTAAGAACAATGTTGGGCCCTTGAGGAATGAATTGGGTGAAATTGTTATGGGAAACAGAAATGGCAGAAGAATTTAATAAGTTCTTTAGATCTGTCTTCACTAGGGAAGACACAAGCAATCTCTCAGATGTATGGATGGGCCAAGGACATCGGGTAACAGAGGAAATGAAACAGATTGACATTAGGAAGGAAATGGTGATGAGTAGACTGATGGGACTGAAGGCTGACAAATCCCCAGGTCTAGATGGTCTGCATCCTAGGGTACTAAAGGAGGTGGCCCTGGAAATTGCGGATGCATTGGTAATCATTTTCCAATGTTCCTTAGATTCAGGATCAATTCCTGAGGATTGGAGAATGGCTAATGTTATCCCACTTTTTAAGAAAGGAGGGAGGGAGAAAACAGAGAACTATCATCCTGTCAGCCTAACATCAGTAGTGAGGAAGATGCTAGAGTCCATTATTAAAGATGAAATAGTGGCATATCTAGATAGCAGTGATAGAATTGGGCCGAGCCAGCATGGATTTACCAAGGGCAAATCATACTTGACTAATCTATTGGAGTTTTTCAAGGATGTAACCAGGAAGTTAGACAAGGGAGATCCAGTGGATGTAGTGTACCTTGATTTTCAGAAGGCATTTGATAAGGTCCCACATAGGAGATTGGTGGGTAAAATCAGAACTCATGGCATTGGGGGGAAGATATTGTCATGGATAGAAAACTGGTTTGCAGATAGAAAGCAAAGCATAATGGTGAATGAGTGTTTCTCGGAATGGCAGGTGGTGACTATTGGGGTGCCACAGGGCTCGGTATTGGGACCACAGCTGTTTACGATTTACATCAACAATTTAGATGAAGGCATTGAGAATAACATCAGCAAGTTTGCTGATGATACTAAGCTGGGTGGCAGTGTGACGTGATGAGGATGTTAGGAGAATTCAGGGTGACTTGGATAGGCTGAGTGAGTGGGCAGATACTTGGCAGATGACTTTTAATGTGAATAAGTGTGAGGTTATCCACTTTGGGAGTAAGAACAGGAAGGCAGATTATTATCTGAACGGTGTAGAGTTAGGTAAGGGAGAAATACAAAGATCTAGGAGTCCTTGTTCATCAGTCACTGAAGGTGAATGAGCAAGTGCAGCAGGCAGTGAAGAAGGCTAATGGAATGTTGGCCTTTATTACAAAGGGAATTGAGTACAAGAGCAAGGAAATCCTTTTGCATTTGTACAGGGCCCTGGTGAGATCACACCTGGAGTATTGTGTACAGGTTTGGTCTCCAGGGTTAAGGAAGGACATCCTGGCTTTTGAGGAAGTGCAGCGTAGATTCACGAGGTTAATTCCTGGGATGTCCGGACTGTCTTACGCAGAGAGGTTAGAGAGACTGGGCTTGTACACGCTGGAATTAAGGAGATTGAGAGAGGATCTGATTGCAACATATAAGATTATTAAGGGATTGGCAGGAAATATGTTCCAGATGCTGGGAGAGTCCAGTACCAGAGGGCATGGTTTGAGAATAAGGGGTAGGTCATTTAGGACAGAGTTAAGGAAAAACTTCTTCTCCCAGAGAGTTGTGGGGGTCTGGAATGCACTGCCTCGGAAGGCAGTGGAGGCCAATTCTCTGGATGCTTTCAAGAAGGAGCTAGATAGTTATCTTATGGATAGGGGAATCAAGGGATATGGGGACAAGGCAGGAACCGGGTATTGATAGTAGATGATCAGCCATGATCTCAGAATGGCGGTGCAGGCACAAAGGGTCAAACGGTCTACTTCTGCACCTATTGTCTATTGTGTAGGCATAAAAGATTAGTTTGATATTTGATTACTAATGCAATTTGCCAAGATATCTGGCTGGAGCTATGAGGAAAGATTTGATAGACTGGGTTTATTTTACTTTGAGTAGCGAAGGTTAAGTGGAAAGACGGGTCAAACTGAGTATGCAAAATTGAGGTTGATGGTGAAAAATCTTTCCCCATAGTAATGGTATTTTAAACCTGAAGACATAGGTTTAATATAAAAGGCAAGAGATATCAGGATTTTTAAAAATCTGGATGAAATCTGGAAGGCATTACCTCGGAGATGGTAGAAGCAGCCCTTAAGAATGCTTCACTATTTAACAAGCTGGTCTCCATATTCTTGCCTTAATAATCCTAAACTTGTCAAATTTATAAGTCAGGGAAATCATCCTGATGAAGGGTATCGGCCTGAAACTGATTATTCTTTTCCACTGATGTTACCTGGCCTGCAGAGTTCCTCCAGCATTTTGCAGGTGTTGCTGTAGATTTCCAGCATCTGCAGAATCTCTTGTGTTAGGGAAATCATCCTTTCTGATTCCACCCTATGCAGCCCTCTAAGAATTTAATATGTATTGATGAGGACACCTCACCGCTCTAAAGAATTGAGGTGAAGCCTGCTTTATATATCTTCGTATAACAGACCTGCCTTTCTAGGAACTAGTCAGATGAATCTTCACTGAATTCCTTCTGTAGCAATTGTTCTTTAAGAGTGGGGCAACATGGTAGCATAGTGGTTAGTATAATGCTTTACAGTACCAGCGACTCGGGTTCAATTCCTGCCCCAGCCTTCAAGTAGTTTGTCTCTTCTCCCTGTGACCGCATGGGTTTCCTCTGCTCCTCTGATTTCCTCCTATGGTCTTCTTCAAAGACATGCTGGTTGGAAGGTTAATTAGTAATTGTAAATTGTCCTGTGATTAGACTGCGGTAAAATTGGGTGATTGCTGGGTGGTGTGGCTCGACCAGCCATTTCCATGCTGTATTTCAATATAAAATTAAAAAATAAAAGGATTGAGGGCATACAAAATGCTCCATGTGTGATTCATATGTCCATATACAATTGTAGTAAGAAATCTTTGTTCTTGTGTTCAAATCCTTTAGTAATAAAGACCAACATACAATTTGTTTTCCTAGTTTCCTGGTGCACCTGAAAACTAGCTTTCTGACGTAGATTGGGAGACTGCTTCACCGAGCACCTGTGTTCGGTACGCCAGAAAAAGCGGGGTCTCCCAGTGGCCACCCATTTTAATTCCACTTTTCTTTCCTATTCTGGCATGGCAATTCATGGCCGCCTCTACTGTCATGATGAAGCCACACTCAGGTTGAAGGAGCAACACCTTGTAATCTGCCTGGGTAGCCTCCAACCTGATGACTGATTTCTTGAACTTCCAGTAATGCCTCTTACCCACCCCCCCACCACCTCCACCATACCCCATCTCCTTTTCATTCTCTCACCATATCTCATTGCCTGCCCATCACCTCCCTCTGGTGCTCCTCTAGCTTTTCTTTTTCTTTTTTTCACGGTCTTCTGTCCTCTGCTATTAGTTTCATCCTTCTCCAGCCTTCTATCTCTATCAACTTTCCAGTTCTTTACTTTATCCCTTCCCCACCTGTTTTCACCTATCACCTTATGTCTGTTTCTCTCTCCCCTTCTAACTCGGGCTCCTTATCTTTTTTTTTCTCCAGTCCTGCTAAAGGGTCTCAGCCTGAAACGTTGACTACTCTTTTTCATAGATGCTGCCTGGCCTGCTGAGTTCCTCCAGCATTTTGTGTGTGTTGAATGCTAGCTTTCAGTGGCATGTATACAAGACAGCTGGATCTCTTTGTCAACTTTTATTGTCATTTCGATCATAACTGCTGGTACAGTGCATAAAAAAACGACACCGAGAAAGCTACACTAGACTACAGACCTACACTGGACTGCATAAAGTGCACAAAAACAGTGCAGCCATTACAATAAATAATAAACAGGACAGTAGGGCAAGGTATCAGTCCAGGCTTCGGGTAGTGAGGAGTCTAATAGCTTGGGGGAAGAAACTGTTACATAGTCTGGTCGTGAGAGCCCAAATGCTTCGGAGCCTTTTCCCTGATGGCAGGAGGGAGAAGAGATTGTATGAGGTGTGCATGGGGTCCTTCATAATGCTGTTTCCTTTGTGGATGCAGCGTGTAGTGTAAATGTCCGTGATGGCGGGAAGAAAGACCCCGATTATCTTCTCAGCTGACCTCACTATCCACTGCAGGGTCATGTGATCCGAGATGGTGCAATTTCCAAACCAGGCAGTGATGCAGCTGCTCAGGATGCTCTCAATACATCCCCTGTAGAATGTAATGAGGTTGGGGGGTGGGAGATGGACTTTCCTCAGACTTCGCAGAAAGTAGAGACGCTGCTGGGCTTTCTTTGCTATGGAGCTGGTGTTGAGGGACCAGGTGAGATTCTCCGTCAGGTGAACACCAAGAAATTTGGTGCTCTTTACAATCTCTACTGAGGAGCCATCGATGTTCAGCGGGGAGTGGTCGCTCCGTGCCCTCCTGAAGTTAACAACCATCTCTTTTGCTCACATTAAGAGACAGGTTGTTGGCTCTGCACCAGTCCGTTAGCTGCTGCACCTCCTCTCTGTAAGCTGACTCGTTGTTCTTGCTGATGAGACCCCACCATGGTCGTGTCATCGGCGAGCTTGATGATATGGTTCGAGCTGTGTGTTGCAGCACAGTCGTGGGTCAGCAGAGTGAACAGCAGTGGACTGAGTATACAGCCCAGGGAGCCCCCGTGCTCAGTGTGATGGTGTTGGAGATGCTGTTCCCAATCCAGACTGACTGAGGTCTCCCAGTTAGGAAGTCTGGGATCCAGTTGCAGAGGGAGATGTTCAGGCCCAGTAGGCTCAGCTTTCCAATCAGTTTATGAGGGATGATTATCTTGAATGCTGAATTGAAGTCTATGAACAGCATGAAAGTTAATGTTCCCAAGTTTCTTATTTTTTTAAAAAGAGCAATTTCTGTTTGTGCATCAAAGTGAATAATATCATTTTTTTCCCACTTTTTAACTCATTGTTGCCCGTTCATTCAGCTTGTCTGTATCACCTTGCAGCCTGATCTGTGCTCACACTTCTACTTTGCTCCATGTCATTAGCAACTGGAAACATTGCATTTGGTCACCTCGTGTATTTTGTTCTTTCAGATTGTGAGTAGCTAGGAAAATATGGTTGAAAGATGAGGGAAGGGGGAGTGTTAAAAGAAGAGGTGGCAGAGCAATGTTAATCAAGGAATCCATAACTTAAAACTCCCTCTGCTACCCTCTGACTCTTCGACTATATACTCACCCATACTTGCTATCATAACCATGTGTCCTACTTGGGAACTTGTTCCACATTCTTCTACCCTCAATTCCCAGCTTCATTTTTCATCCCCTTCTCCCCATCAAAAAACCTGCTCCCTACCTGGTTTCACCTATTGCCAGCCAGCATGTATGCCTTCCCTTCCCCCACCACTTTATTCCAGCTTCTTCCCCCTTCCTTTCAAGTCCCAGGAAGGGTCTTGGCCTGAATCATTTCACTGTTTATTCCCCTCCATAGATGCTGCCTGACCTGCTGAGTTCCTCCAGCATTTTGTTGCTTTAGATTTCCAGCATCTCCAGGATCTCTTGTGTTCATAGCTTCTGAAAATGGGACCAGATGGGTAGAGCTTAGGCCAATATACTATTTGTCTTAATAATTGTTGTCTTAAATATTCAATAATTTATGTACAGTGCCACTCAGGTTCCCCTGAACACCAAAACCCCAGTCATTCACCATTTATATAAAAAAAATGCACTGTTTTTCTACAAAGTGGGTGGTGGTGTGCTCTGAAGGGACTGTTTGTATGGTGTGTGGCATTTACGCTCTGACTGTGGGGCACTTCCCTCACTCTGCACACATCCCTTTCAGCATGTAGCTCCACTAAAGCTTTTCAGTTTAGCTGGGCAGCTACTGGCAGAGGCCTGTGGCTGAATACAACCCTGGGTGTTTGGCTCAATCAGAGACTCCTTTTGTCTGTAGTTAAGGTTTCCAGTAATTTTGCTTTCATATTTGTAATTTCCCCTTTTATGTCAATTTTTAATTTATAATTTGTATGAAGTTTTTTTTGCTATTACGTATATGCTAAATAAAATGCAAGATGCTTTTGTTGTAAATAGTTATATTTGAATCAAGGAGAAAATTTTTTTGGGAGCTGTGTTGCTGACAGTAGACTTCCTTTCTTGGGTCTAAAGTTCTGTAGCAAGGATTGACATACTGACATTTGGCATTATTTCAATATAAACATCCCACAGTTTGCTATTGTGACTATGTGGCTTCCGTTGGAATAAATAGGAGATATGTTCTGGTGTTGAAAGATCAAAATTGTATGAAACTTTTTTTAACTAAGTAAGTTCTTTTAAAATGTGTGCTTTTGGGGTTTTAGGTGTACAGAATAGATTTGGTCTTCCACCAAGGTGCAACTTTAATCATTCCATACCCAGTGACAATGTTTTCTGCTGCCTACATATCAATGTCTATAATTCCCTTCATAAAGAAATAAAGGAATTGTAAAGCCTAAAGAGTCTGTTAGAATAATATCCAATTTCCTATAAATGTATCTCTGTGTTTAGAGTTGATTTATAAAGCTGCAAAGCAGCCCTATGGTGTTTTGCTATGGTTTGAAACAATAGACCCTTCATAAACTTTGTGCCTTATAAACCACAATATTGAAATCATCTAAGCAAATAACATGGAGTTGTTTAATGACATATCTTATAGCTTCACATAGTCCAAATATTTGCTTGTTTATAGATATATTAATGATGACAATGCATGATAACTGATGCTTGTGTATGCTGAGGTTCAATATAAATTGATTTTATTTGCCAAAGCTGCAGAAATCAGTTGTTCTCAACTCTTTTCATAACAATTCCTGTTGCCCATCCCTCAACCAGATTAGATTTTGTTTAGATGATTTGGGTATTTAAAGCATACGAGATTTATAGAGGGTACTTTATCCCCATGAACTGCATTGGTTTCCTCTGGGTGTTCAGGTCTCCTCCCGAAGTTCAAAGGTGTACTGGTCAGTAGGTATATTGGTCATTGTAAATTGTCCTGTGATTAGGCTAGCATTAAATCAGTGGGTTGCTGGGCTGTGCAGCTCATAGGGCCGGTAGGGCCTGTTGCACACTGTATCTCTAGCTAGACAAATAGACAACTAGTTCATTTAATTGTCATTCAACCATACATGAATATCCATGAGTACAGCCAAATGAAACAGCATTAAGTTGACTCATGAATAAAAGGCATTAAGTAAATATTGTTTCTGAACATAACAAGACACATTATAAATGTGTTTACACATTTACATCATTATAAATCAAATCTTAACATAGATACATTTATAGGAAATAGGATATTATTCAAACAGACTTTTTAGATTTTGCAGTTTCATTACTACTTTACGAAGGGAAATGTAGACATTGATATCTAGGCAGCAGGAGAGATTGTCGCTGGGTATGGAGTAATTAAGGTCTGTGATATTTAAACAGCTTTAATTGGAGTACATTTATTTAATTTATTTAGCAATAGAGTGAAGTGTAGGCCTTTCCGACCCTTTGAGCCAGCAACCCCCAACAAACAACGATTAACATTAACTTAATCATGAGACAATTTTAGAAAGACCAATTAACCTACCTGATATGTCTTTGGACTGTGGGAGAAAATTGGAGCAGCTGGGGGAAAACCCAAGCATTCCATGGAGAGGATGTACAGACTCCTTACAGATGGCACTGGAATTGAACTCTGAAATGCCCTGAGCTCATTAACTGCTACGGTGGTTCCCCTTGAAACTGCGCGTTTGGAAATCCGGATGGTTCAGCACCTTCTCACCTAGGTAATGGTTACCCCTGCCTCCCCTTGACTCACTGGGGCCCCAGTCCCCATGCTTTCTAGGTTTGTTTAAATGTTACATGTATTATAATTGTAAATTAAAAGCATATTGGAGCATTATTGAAATTGCACACAGTGTTCAGAAAATCTTGAGCCAGCAAAGATTAACAGAGTTTGACTATAGTGCAGGTAGGGGTACAAAGCCTGGAGGTTTTTGAAAACAAGGGTGAGAACTCTAAAATCGGAATTTTGCTTAATTAATAGCAAGATAGATCAATGGCATAGGTTATTGATGAACAGTGTGAATGAGAATTTGAGCAGCATTAGATTGGACATGCTTGTTTAAGGAGGGCAAGTCATTTGAGGCTGGTCAGGATTGCAATGTCAATAGACAATAGACAGTATGTGCAGGACTAGGCCATTCGGCCCTTCTAGCCAGCACCGCCATTCACTGTGATCATGGCTGATCATACACAATCAGTACCCCGTTCCTGCCCTCTCCCCATATCCCTTGACCCCGCTATCTATAAGAGCTCTATCTAACTCTGTCTTGAATGCATCCAGAGACTTGGCCTCCACTGCCTTCTGGGGCAGAGCGTTCCACATATCCACCACTCTCTGGGTGAAAAAGTTTTTCCGCATCTCAGTTCTAAATGGCCTACCCCTTATTCATAAACTGTGGCCTCTAGTTCTGGACTCACCCATCAGCGGGAACATGCTTCCTGCCTCCAGCATGTCCAATCCCTTAATCTTATATGTTTCAATCAGATCCCCTCTCATCCTTTTAAATTCCAGTGTATACAAGCCCAGTCGCTCCAATCTTTCAACATATGACAGTCCCGCCATTCTGGGAATTAACCTTGTGAACCTACGCTGCACTCCCTCAATAGCAAGAATGTCCTTCCTCAAATTTGGAGACCAAAACTGCACACAATACTCTAGGTGGGGTCTCACCAGGGCCCTGTACAGCTGCAGAAGGACCTCTTTACTCCATTAGCTTTCTTCACTGCCTGCTGTACCTGCATGCTTGCTTTCATTGACTGATGTACAAGTAGATCTCATTGTACTTCCTCTTTTCCTAACTTGACTCCATTTAGATAGTAATTTGTCTTCCTGTTCTTGCCACCAAAGTGGATAACCTCACATTTATCCACATTAAACTGCATCTGCCATACATTTGCCCACTCACCCAACCTGTCCAAGTCGCCCTGCATTCTCATAACATCCTCCTGACATTTCACACTGCCACCCAGCTTTGTGTCATCGGCAAATTTGCTAATGCTACTTTTAATCCATTCATCTAAATCATTAATATATATTGTAAACAGCTGCGGTCCCAGCACCGAACCTTGCGGTACCCCACTGGTCACAGCCTGCCATTCCGAAAGGAACCCGTTAATCGCTATTCTTTGTTTCCTGTCAGCCAGCCAATTTTCAATCCATGTCAGTACTCTGCCCCGAATACCATGTACCCTAATTTTGTCCACTAATCTCCTATGTGGGACTTTATCAAAAGCTTTCTTGAAGTCCAGGTACACTACAACCACTGGCTCTCCCTTGTCCATTTTCATAGTTACATCCTCAAAAAACTCCAGAAGATTAGTCAAGCATGATTTTCCCTTCATAAATCCATGCTGACTTGGACTGATCCTTATACTGCTATCCAAATGTGTCGTAATTTTCTCTTTTTATAATTGACTCCAGCACCTTTCCCACCACTGACATCAGGCTAACCGGTCTATAATTCCCTGTTTTCTCTCTCCCTCCTTTCTTGAAAAGTGGGACAACATTAGCAACCCTCCAATCAGCAGGAACTGTTCCTGAATCTATAGAACATTGGAAAATGATTACCAATGCGTCCACAATTTCTAGAGCCACCTCTTTAAGTACCCTGGGATGCAGACCATCAGGTCCCGGGGACTTAATCAACCTTCAGACTCAACAGTCTATCTAACACCATTTCTTGCCTAATACAAATTTCTTTCAGTTCATCGTTTACCCTAGTTCCTTTGGCCACTATTACATCTGGGAGATTGTTTGTGTCTTCCCTAGTGAAGACAGATCCAAAGTACCTGTTCAAGTCCAGTCCAGTGATCATGATGCACCTCCTAGTTTCAGGGCTGAAGTGGCCAATCTCAACATTTAAAACTTGGTTTGGAAATTGGGTGGAAAATTAAAGCAGGAAGTAATCTCATGGGAATTTTTATATAAAATATGCTTGTAATAAAGTATATTTGATTTGTTGTTGTGTTTTAAAGGAGTCTCCTCAGCACCCTTTGCACGTCATCATCTTAGCTACATTCAGGAAATTGGAAATGGATGGTTTGGTAAGGTAAGAACTTGTTTTTTTTTCCAAGCAGCATGACAGTATCCAAATATTTGTGTGTAAAAGCTAATAGTAGCAACAAAGATGCTAGATATTTAAACTTGGCTTAAAATGGGCTTTATTTACAAGATCAAAATTTTGGGAGATCTTGTAAATATGACCTTTATTTTCTCCCCTGTAGACATTAGTCAAAGTTAATAAATCTGTCATTTACAGTTTTCCAGCAGAGAAGAAATTGAGCCAAATTGGCAGTTGAAGCTCCTTGAGCTAAATTGTACAGCTGTGTAGAATTGAGATAACAATTTATTCTCTTTTGGTACTTGACAAAGAATAAAGGAATAAATTGTTTTCTACCTTGAGTTGTGTGGTTGAACATAATGTAGTGTTCATGCCTCAGCGACCAGTTCTGGTTGCTGACTAAGTTGACATGTTGCACTGGTTATTGAAAAGTACAATAATTGCTATTCATTTCTTTTAACTGCAATCATTTTTGAGTTACACCATAGTTAAGTTAGCAGTACATGTGTAAATGTTAGCAAAATAACATATCTTTAAATAAAAAGACTGCATTCCTAGGAAGTTTTTAATGAGCTCTTTAAAATACATTTTGTATCATTTAAAAAAAAATCTGTTCTCAGGAATTAACTTGGGTATGAATAAGCATAATGTTTATATTTATAGTGCGACCACCCACCATAGGGATCCAAATATCATCGAATGTGTGAAACCTTTGCCACTTAGCATCCTGGTAGTTACCTAACCAAACCCTGAACCAGCCACCTATGCAGTGGCTACCACAGCAGGTCACATGTTTTGTATCTGTGAAGTGTGACTTACTTCCTGACTCCCCACTATCCCATGTGCCCAAAACCAGAATACTCTCAAACTGGGCTAGAAAATGGAACTGAACAAGACTTAACTCAAACTATCCAAGATGGAGTAACTGTATTGAATAGTTATCCATCCACCACCTATGTGTTCACTTACTTCAACACTGATGTTACGTGCCATCTACAGTACTCAACCACACTTCTTCAACAGCATGTTGCTAGCCTCTGCTTCCCAGCAAGGTAAACATTGCAGGCTTCAAATTCAAAGTAAATATATTATCAAAAAACATATACTATGTCACCATATAATAGCTTGATATTTGTTTTCTTGTGGGCATTCACAGTAGAACAGAGAAATACAGTGGAATCGATGGTTGCTTGTCAGTATTTGTTTCAATGTGCAGAAGAAGACAAACTGCAAACAAATAAACATAAGTCCATAGGTTGTAGAGTCAGTTCAGAGTTGAGGTTACTCATGCTGGTTCAAGATCTTGATGGTTTCAATGTTGATGGTGACCCCATAGAGAGCATCCAGCCCAGACAGGGTACCTGGCCAAGTACTAAACACCTATGTTGATCAGCTGGCCAGAGTGTTCACTGATACCTTTAACCTATTGCTTTGGCAGTGAAATGTACCTTCGACCTTCAAGCAGGCCTCTATTATACTAGTTGCTAAGAAGAATGTGGTAACCTGCCTCAATGACTATCATCCAGTAGCACTTGCATCACAATTATGAAGTGATTTGAGAGGTTGGTAATGAAATGTATCAACTCCTGCCTGAGAAGTGACTTGGATTCGCTCCAGTTTTCTCCAATTCATCACAACAGGTTCACCACGGATGCCATTTCATTGGCTCTTCACTGACCCCTGGAACATCTGGACAATGAAGATGGCTACATCAGGATGTTCTTCATTGACTGCAGCTCAGCGTTCAAGACTATTATCCCCTCAAAATTAATCAATATGTTCAAGGCTTATGCCTCAAAACTTGTGCAACTGGAGTCCTTACTTGTAGACCCCAGTCAGTTTGGATTGACAACAACATCTCTTCCACAGTCTCCCTCAGCACAAATGCACAACATGTCTGTATGCTTACCCCCTGCTCTATTTGCTTTATACTTATGACTGTAAGGCTAAGTAAGCTCAAATACCATATTTAATTTGCTGATGGCATTGCTGTCGTTGGCCAAATCAAAGCTGGTGACGAATCAGCATACAAGAGGGAGACTGAAAATCTGGCTAAATGGTGCCACATCAACAGTCGCCCACTCAATGTCAGTAAGACCAAGGAGCTGATGATTGACTACAGGAGGAGGAAACTGGAAGTCCATGAACCAGTCCTCATTGGAGCAATCAGAGGTGGAGAGGATTAGAAACTTTAAATTCCTTCATGCTATAATTTCAGAGGACCTGTCTTGTATCCCACATTTAAGCACCTTTACTTTCTTAGAAGTTTGAAAAGCTTCAGCTTATCATCAAAAACTTTGACAAACTTTTATAGATGTTAAGTGGAGAGTATATTGACTAGTTGCATCACTGGTACACCAGTGCCTTTGACAAAAAGTAGTGAATATAGTCCAGTCCATCACGGGTAAAGCCCTTCCGACCATTGAGCACTTTTACATGGAGCACAGTTGCAGGAATGCAGCATCCATCATCAGAGACCCCCACCTCCCAGGTCATGCTTTCTTCTCTCTGTTACCATCAGCAAGAAGATACAAAAGCTTCATGACCCATACCACCAGGTTTAGGAACAAGAGGGGATAACCCTCAACCGTCAGACCATTGAACAAGAGGGGATTAACTTCCCTCACCCCATCTCTGAACTGTTCCCTAACCTATGGACTCACTTTCAAGGACTTTTCATCTCACGGTCTCAGTTTTATTGCTTATTTATTTATGCTATTTTTCTCTTTTTGTATCTGCATAGTTTGTGATCTTTTGCATATTGGTGTTTGTCCATCTTGTTGGGTGCAGTATTTTCATTGATTCTGTTGCATTTCTTTATATTTATTATGAATGCCCACAAGAAAATGAATCTCAGGGTTGAATATGGTGACATATATGTACTTTGATAATAAGTTTACTTTGAACTTTGAATCCTGCTTGAACCTGGTGGTGTGGGACCTGATGCTCTTGTACCTCCTTCCAGATGGCACTTCACACACTATCCTGACTTGGAAGTACCATTACTCATTGTAGCTAGAGTGAAATCCTGTAATTCTCTACCCATGAGCAATGTAGGAATATCTTTAAAAATGTACTATTTTGGTTTAAATGTAAACCTAGGTTTTTAAACTGTCATTGTTCTGCTGTGAAGTAGGGTGTTTGGTAACTTAAGGAGGAGGTGTTTAGAGTGGATATTAGAAGGGGATTGATAAAACCAACCTCAGAAATGGTTAAATGTTTGAATCTATGGTATAAATCATTGTCTTAAAGATCTACAGCCTTTGGCTAACTCTGATATTTTGATAATATCCCATACCTATTGCTGTTAATATACTCTTTTGAATTTAATGTAGATATGTTCAGTCCATTAATTTTTTAAATGTCATAGAGTTGCAAAGGATGTATATATATTTTTAACTTTTAATTTGGATAATCACTAACATTTCCCTCAGAATTTGCATGACTGACCAAGTCTCTGTCAAGTATTCCAGAATTTTGTCTCTTTCCTGTTGTTGTCCTTTCCTGAGGATGAATGCTTGGCAATCCAAGTTGAGTAATGTGGATTTGCCAGAGAAATGTACAAACATCCTTTGTCACCTGCTGCAGTGTCCTTGTCCTTTTCCACATCGCATGTAATCAAGAATGTTTATGGGAAATTAGAGGCTTCCTGTTTCAGTGAACTGAAGTATTTAAAAGTGCTCTCTCCATGTTTTGGAAAGGTTCTTCTTGGGGAATTCTACCAGGATTCCAGTTTAATCAGAGTGATTATTAAAGAACTGAAGCCCAGTGCAAGCTCAACGGAGCATCATCGATTCCTTCAAAATGGAGAAGCTTACAGGTTAGTTATAATTTTTCACTTTAAAACTACAATATACAGAAAATTGTAAACCTTTGGATCAACATGCTTTTTGATCCCTGCAAACCCCAGTAATGGATTTTATGAGCAATTGACTTATTAGATTTTGTGGATTGTAAGTTGAGCAGTTGCAGATACAAATCTGAAATTGCTGAAAAATAAAATCTCTCTTTGCATTAACTTGGGTATTAAGAGAGTTAAGGGGTATGAGATGATTGTAGGGAAGTAGTGCTGAAGTAAAAGATCAGCTACAGCATTGTTGAGGGGTTGAGCAGATGCGAGGGGCTGAAGGGTCCATTCCGATTGAACTTTTGTTTGTGTATTTTAAAAATTGAACTGTTTAAAAACGGCTGACATAGAAACTTCCTTTGTTATTGTTGATTAAAACTACTTAACCATTGAGTAATTCATTAGCTTTTTGCCAATTGAAATTAGGCACTTAGTTATTTTCAACACATGGCCATGCTACGAACTATGACTATGTCACTTAAGTATCATTGAATGAATTGTTTTAGCAGATGCTCTTGGTAGATTTGTTTAGAACATATATTTGTACAGTACTGTGCAAAAGGCTTAGGCTCCCAGATTTTTACACAAATTTTGTTTTAAATATTTATCTTTTGTCTTCTGCATCAGTGTGTCAGTAGAAAAGAACAAATTTTAGAGTTCCAAACATTGACGTTCCGAAAAATTAAATGTTAGAGATTTTTTTGTATTTTGTGAATGAAAGTAACATATTAAGTATTAGACACTTTTCAAATAAAAACTTGATTACTTTATAGATATATAGCCCAGTGCATGATTAAACAAGTGATCAATTTCATAACGAGTTAAATGAACTAAACTGATTAACTGAAACAGAAAAGGATGAAGAAAGAGTCAAACTGGGCAAAAGATAGCCAAACTAAAAGGTAACGGTGTGGCAGATGTGACTGCTTAACCTTCAAATCATCAGTTCTTACACCATGGCAAGAGTGAGCATGGCAACTAGACACAAGATGGTCAATTTGCATCAGCAAGGTCTCTCCCAAGCTGAAATTTCCCAGTAAACAGGAGTTTCAAGATGTGCTGTCCAAACTCTTTCGAAGAAGCACAAATAATGGACAAGGTTAGGGACCAGAAACACAGCGGTTGGCCACAGAAACTGACTGTAGCAGAGGAGGTGTATCAAACCAATGTCCTTTCTAGATCAGGTTGTCCAGCACTGCCATCAGCTCACGTAAACCATTGGAATCCAAGTACACCCCTATATAGTCTAGAGAAGTTGTGATAAAGTGGTCTTCATGGAAGAGTTGCTGCCAAAAGGCCATTCCTCCAAAGTGGAAACAACGCCAAGAGACTCACCTATGCACAAAAGCACAAGGACAGGAGTGCTGAACAATGACAGCAAGGCTCTGGACTGATGAGACAAAATTTGAAACTTTTGGTTCAGACAGGAGGCAGTTTGTCTCTGGAAGAGTTGGAGAGTATTTCATGGATGAGCATCTGCTGCCAACCGTGAAGCACAGCCAAGGTTCCCTGCTGATTTGTGGCTACATATTTGCAAATGGTTGGTGATCTGTTCAGAATTAATGGGAACCTCGATGCTGAGAAGTACAAGCAGATCCCCATCCATCACATAATGCCACCAGGGAGGTGTCGATCAGTCCCAACTTCAGTCTGTAGCAGGATGATGACCTCAAACACACAACCAAGGTCATAAAGAACTATCCTCAGCACAAAGAAGAACAAGAAGTCCTTTAAGTCCTTTAAAGGTTTGGCCTTCACAGAGCCCTGATCTCAACATCAGAGATGTTGTCTGGAATTACCTGGAGAGACAGCTGAAGTCTGCAGAAGAACTCTCCAAGATGCTTGGAACAACCTAGCAGCCGATTTTCCTATAAATCTGAACCATAGTGTACCTAAGATAATTGAGGTTTTAAAGGCAGACCTATTGCATCAAATATTAACTTGATTTAGTTTTTCTTAACTGTTTACTACCCTTTATAGTAATTTTTGATAATTAGAAACATTTCATTAATTTTGAAAGCATCTTTGTTTTACAGAATTTTTTTTTACATGCAACTAAGACTTTTGCACAGTTCTGTGTATATATACCAGTCGTATTTCTGTCTTTCACTCTGTCACTCAAAATGATAACTAGTTCACCACTGCAATAAACCTTTTACTACACTTCTCTCCAAGTTAACAGTCAAGGCATTTAATTCAAGATTCAACATTGTTTAATGTTGTTTGCAGCCTCAAGTATAAAGGAGAATGAAATAATTGTAACTTGGATCTAATGCAGCACAAAAAAAAAGATAAATAGCACAATAATAAAAAAATGCAACAAATATAAATACTTAAGATAGATACATTGATTGTATGTACATAAAGTGATGCTAGGTACAGGAGTGTCTGTACATAATGTGACTCTGACAGGAAATGATAAAGTAGTGGGGTGGGTTAGTGGGTGGAGGTGTTCATTAGCCTTACTCCTTGGGGAAAGTAACTGTATTGGGGTGGTCTAGGCATGGATGCAACTTAGCCTCCACCCTGATGGGAGTGGGACAAACAGTTCATGAGCAGGATAGATGGGTGGTTGAGAATGCCCACTTTCTTATTAACCACCCCTGAGTCTAATACACACTAGCAGCATTTTATAGCAGCAAATTATCATGCAATTTCTGGGAGGAGATGCTGACTCCACACCTGAGGTTAGGATTGAACCCACTTTCAGTGCAGTGTCACTGTGCCACCTTTTTCTTGTATTGCTCTTAGTCGTCTGAATGATTTGCAGAAATTATTTTGTCATCAAAGGGCATTGAAAATGATTAAATGCTCCCCTTGAGGTTAGATTTGTATGTGGGATTTTTTGCAAGACTCTGTTTACAAATTTGTTTGTATGAAAAGTACCATTGGCAGTGAAAACGGGGAAGTAATTTTGAGATGCTGTCAGTTTCCACAGAAGTCTTTTGCCTAATAGTTTTGCTCTTTGTTTCTAATTTCAGAGTTCTGCACCATCCAAATGTGCTTCATTGCTTGGGACAATGTGTGGAAGCTGTTCCTTACCTGTTGGTATTTGAATTCTGTCAGCTGGTAAGTAAATAGAAAGTTAATGCTGTAAGCCACAACAAGGTTTCTATTAACCTGTGCTTCATAACCCAGAGAAATACTGGTTTTCCTCAGTTACTGTAGCAGAAATAGACTACTGTACAGCAAAAGGGATAATGCCAGTTAAAACAGGCTGCCACATGACTTTCGAGCCTGCTGCGTGTGCTTTAGTGCTGCACCTGCATTCTTTTAATTCCTGAATGTTGAGTTTCATCTGTTATTAATGCAGCTGGACATAGGAGGGGCTGCTGAACACAGTAATTAAGAGATCTAAGATTTGTGTCTAAACCAGCTGCTTTTTGATCTGAGACTATGTAAATATTCCCATAGGGGGAAAAATGCATTAAGCATTTATTTCTAAATTATCTGAAGAGAATTTATTTGCATTGTTGGTAATGTTCTTCCCAAAAGAGGATTTTTCTTTTCATGCTTGCTTCCCCTTTATCTTAAAGAATATTTTAAAGCTTTCCATAAATAATTTTAACAACTACTTTTAATTGTTGCCTTCCGTGTTCGTGTTATAAAAATGTACAAGAAAATTGCTATTCCGTTAAAGGTTGGATGAATTCCCAACAGAAGGGGGTTGAGAAGTTTCAGGATATTACTCTGATTTCAAAATGAAGACACACCTACACCCACTATTTTAAAAGTTCTTTATTCAATAATGTTAAGTTACCGATTACACTGAAAAAACGAGTAACTTGTGGGTGTAAGCGTGATTCATCATGATTCATTTTTTTAAATTTCCAGTGCAGTATTTCAATTGGTTAAGTACAAAAGACGTAGGGAAAGAATTAGGCCATTTGGCCCATCAAATCTGCTCAGCCATTTAGTCATGGCTGATTCTTTTTTCACCTCCTTAGCCCCACTCCCTGGTCTTCTCCCTGTAACCTTCAATGCTGTGTCCAATCAAGAACCTATCAATCTCTGCCTTAAATACAATCAACGACCTGACCTCCACAGCCACCTGTGGTAACAAAACCCACAAATTCACTACCCTCTGGCTAAAGAAACCTCACAACATTTCTGTTTTAAATGGACACCCCACTATCCTGAGGCTGTGCCCTCTTGCCCTAGACTCATAGGAAACAATTTTCCACATCTACTCTGTTTAGACATTTCAACATTTAAAAGGTTTCAGTGAGATCCCCCCACTCATCCTTCTAAATTCGAGCACGTACAACCCAGAGCCTTCAAGTTTTCTTCATATGATACCTTTCATTCCTGGAAACATCCTTGTGAACTTCCTCTGAATCCTCTCCAATGTCGATACATCTTTTCTTAGATGAGGAGCCTAAAGGTATTCACAAATATTCAGGGTGAGGCCTCACTAGTGCCTTATAAAGCTCCAGCATCACATCCCTACTCTTGTATGCTAGATCTCTTGAAATGAATGCTAACATTGCATATGCCTTCCTCACCACTGACTCAATCTGCAAGCTAACCCTTTGTATCTCAGATTTTTGGATTTTCTCCCCGTATAGAAAATTGTCCGCACATTTATTTCTGCTACCAAAGTGCATGGGCATGCATTTTCCAACATTGTATTTCACTTGCCACTTTATTGCTCATTTTCCTAATCTAAGTCCTTCTGTGGCTACCTGTTTCCTCAACACTACCTGCCCCTCCACCAATTTTTGTGTCATCTGCAAACTTGGCAGTAAAGCCATCTGTTCCATCATTTATACAGCATTAAAAGAAGTGGTCCCAACATCAACCCCTATGGAACATCACTAGTCACTGGTAGCCAACCAGAAAAGGATCCTTTTATTCCTACTTGCTGCCTCCTACCAATTAGCCAATGCTCTAACCATGCCAGTAACTTTCCTGTAATACTGTGGGCTTTTAACTTGGTAAGTAGCCTCATGTGTGGCACCTTGCCAAAGACCTCCAAAGATTCAACATCCATTACATCTCCTTTATCTATCCTACATGTAATCTCCTCAAAGAGTTCCAACAAGCTTGCTCCAACAGAATTTTCCCTTTAGGAAATCATGCTGACTTTGTACTATCTTGTCCCGTGTCACCAAGTACTCCATTACCTCATCCTTAACAATTGAATCCAACATCTTCTCAACCACTGAGGTCAAGTTAACTGGTCTATAATTTAGTTTCTGCTACCTTCCTCTTTTCTTAAATAGTGGAATAACATTTGCAATTTTCCAGTCCTTGCCAGAGTTCAGTGATTTTTGAAAGATCCTTACTAAAGCCTCCACAATCTCTACTGCTGTCTCTTTTAGAACCCTAGGGCACAGTTCATCTTGTCCGGGTGACTTGTGTACCCTTTTGTCTTTCAGCTTTTTGAGCACCTTCTCTTTTGTAATGATAACTGTATTCACTTCTCTTCCCTCACACCCTTCAACATCTGACACACTGCTAGTGTCTTCTACGGTGAAGATTGATGCAATATACTCATGTAATTCATTTCCATATCCCCATTATTATTTTTCCAGCCTAATTTTCTACCAGTCCTATATCTCTTTTTTTAAACACACTTGAAAAAGCTATTTCTATCCACTTTATATTTAATCTTTTCCCTCCTAATGATTCTTTTGGTTGATTTCTGTAGGTTTTTAAAAACTTCCCAACCCTCTGTCTTTCCAGTAATTTTTGCTTTGTTATATGCCCTCTCTTTTGCTTTTACATTAGCTTTGACTTCCCTTGTCAGCCACAGTTGTGCTATTTTGCCTTTGTTTTTGGAATACATCTATCCTGCTCCTTCCTCATTTTCCCCAGAAACTCGAGCCGTTGCTGCTCTGCTGTCATCCCTGCCAGCATCTCCTTCCAATTTACTTTGGCCAACTTCTCTCATACCACTGTATTCCTTTACTCTGCTGAAATACTGCTATATCATTTAATTAGCTTTTGCATTTTCTATTTGCAATCTGCTACCTTGTGCATAAAGCTATCTATATTTGTGATACTGAATGATTTTATTTTAATTGAACTTGATTGTGACGGAGAGCACTTGGTAAATACACTCCTTTCACACACATTTACTTTGCCTTGTCATTCTTTTGTCACTGCACTGAGTGTATGCACTCAGACTCTTCCTCAATACATTCTCAAAATGGATCCTAAACTGAGTCGGTGCGCTTGGGTTGGCTTTATTGCCTTTCTTGCCATACACGGAATATTCCATTTCTTTGGTAACAGGGATGTGGAAATGTGTATATGTCATTTGTATACTGGATTTAAGGTAGATGCTTCTGTTTATTTTTTGTAATATGATTGTAATTGTATTGTGGAGTGCATCATATTCTAAATCATTTAGAGCCCCAAGTTAACTTTGTGAATAATTAAAGACAATGTGTCCTGGTGCCTGATAAATGGGGTTCATTGCCCTCCGTATGAGAGAGAGAGAGAGAGATGGGGTGCTAGAAGTATAGAGCTATTATTGTGTTTTCTGGTAGATACTTTTTGTCAATGTTGGCAGTTTTCTTTTCATTATTTTTGCTGATTTTTATAAGTTTGATTTTTGACGCACCAAATAAGCACCCTTGCACTAAAATGCTGAGTGACTCCAGCCATTTATCCGTTGGTCATAACCCACATATCTAACATTGGATATAGTGGCTTTACTTGTGCCTGTGCAGAATTCTATATCATGGAGAAAAGTTAGCATTGTTTTCTGATTAACTTTTAAATGAGTTGCATCTAACCTTATCTGCAGATAGAATGCTTGTTTTGTTTTGTTAATGGTATTTGAGTGACCTATTTTGTAATGTTCCTGCTATAGTAACTTAGGCTTGACCTTGACCTTGGGTGTTGGCTGTATAAAGTTTGCATGTTTCCATGTAGCTGTGGACTTCCCTTGTTGCTTTAATTTCCTCCCAAGTCCTACAGACATACTGATAGGGTGTATTGCAGCTGAATTGATGGGAATCTGAGAGAGCAAGTTACCAATAAAGACACAACTTTTGTGAATGTTCTGAGTGCCTCTGTGCTGAGTGGACTTCTATTATTGTAAGAAAACTATGAAAATTAAAAATATATCTTGCTCTTTGATCAATAAAGTTGGTGTTGAGTTAGGACTGAAATTGGCATTAGACCAGCAGTGGATTGGGGGTTCCATTTTATAAGTTTTCTGATAATGTGTACTGTATTTGAAAAATTAGTTGACTATGATTGATTGAGATGTACAAGGGATATGTGGACTGTTTACCATCGTATGCACTGATCACCCTCTGAGCTCATGTAGAAAAAGGAATTTCTACCAATCTGCCAATAAACTAATCTAACCCAATCCGGAACATTAAATTAAAATGTGTGCTTCAGTAAAGTAATGGGCAGTGCAACCTTTAAAACATGGAATTCCTTAATCTTTAATCAATATTGTTGTGGCTTGGATTAGACTTTAAATTGCTTCCTGAGATGTGAGGATTTTACTTTTAGGAAGTCTATAGATTACAATTTAGAAAATAAAACACTCGTTTCACAGTATGTAATGTTTCTTTCTGATGATAGTAGTTTTCTCTGTAGTTTTCAATTGAATTTAGGTTGGTTCCCCTAGTTGCAACAAAACCAATTTTCTCATGAAATGTACTGAAATGGATGCTGAATGTATTGGGTATACAGAGATAACCTCATGTTGGGATAGTGACTGCATGCCTTGTTTTGCTGGGATTGCCATGGCTATGTTTAAAACTGGGAATAAAAGTGTGTGTTTTTGATATAAAAGAATTATAGTCCTAGTGTTGCATTAATTATTGCTTTGTTGTGTGCATTGGAGATAAAAAGATATATCTAGTTTATCACTGACATTTTGGAGTGTTAATGAACTGAAGAGATAAAGGGAAGATAGAAGTGGATAAAGTTTACCACCATCTATATCTTATGATAATTTTTAATATTTATGTATCACACTGTATGGCTGCCATGAAATGGCAAATATCACAACATATGTCAGTGATAATAAAACTGAATCTGATTCTAAAAATGAAAATTGACACTTAAGTTAGTTTTTATAGTATGAAAGCAGATGCTTGTGAAGGCTAACTTGAACAGCTGATATCAAATACTTGAAGCTGATTAACAGTACATGTCACAACGTCCTTCTCAAAGGCAGCATTGATAACTGTCTTTCATTTTGCTTTTCCTGATCACCAGAATTTAATTATGCCCGATGGAAATTTCCTAATGATGAATAACTTTCAATACAAAAGGTGATTAAGTCACTCAATTCTTATATGTATTCGTTGTTTATGTTAAATTTTGTGTATATACCAGCCAAGCATTAGGACTGAAAAATGTATGAATAATATAGATATTGCATTCTGTGTTGAATGCTAAATTGCTGTGGGCAACTTTGTTAATTATTTTGTTTCTGCTCAACAGAATCAGTTGATTATCACTGAAAGCTGTCATAAAATTTGTTTTGCATAGGTAGCACAATGCAAGACTTAAAATTACTACATGTTAAATAGTGTAGAAGATTAATAATGAGGTAGTGTTCATAGAACATTACAACACAGTGCAGGCACTAAGGCCCACAATGTTTTTAACCTGCTCTAAGATCAAATCCTTCCCTCCTATATAGCCTACCATTTTTCTATAATCCATGTGCCTGTCTAAGTGTTTCTTAAATGTCCCTAATGAATCTGCTCCTCCCACCACTCCTGACAGGATATTCTCTGTGTAAATTCTCTGAGATCCTCCCTATACTTCCTAGTACCTCACGCTATTCCCCCTTGTATTAGCCATTTCTGCTTTCATTGAAAAGGCTGTTGTTGTCCAATCTCTGCCTGTTACCATCTTACACACCTCTATCAAGTCGCCTCTTGTCATCCTTTGCTCTACAGATGAAAGCCCTAGCTTACTCAACTTGGCTTCATCAGACATGCTCTCTAGTGCAGGAAGCATCCTGGTAGACTTCTGTACGGCTCCAAAGCTTCCACATCCTACAATGAGGAGACCAGAGCTGATTAACCAGTATTTTATAGAGCTGCAACATTACCTTGCGGCCCTTCAACAGAATCTGCTGACTAATGAAGGCCAACGCACCATACACCTTCTTAGCAGCCCTATTAACTTGTGCAGCAACTTTGACTCTAAGATCCCTCTGGGAAGTCTGCAAGCCTGGTATAACCAAAGTCCCAAGGGTATGGTATTAGAGGTTACAATTAATGTTAAGACATTCTTTGCTGTTTTTTCATTTTGTCCAATGTTCTAATCTGCTACTCATCTAGGTATGTACAATTATTTCATTTACATTTCATACTACTATTAGCATAGGCAAGTTCTTGCACTGAAAATTTTCTTTCTTGTTGGGAGTGTCTCTGTTTTGTGTATTCTGAAAGGCCTCTTTAAAAACCACTCATAATCTCAGATTCAGATTCGTTTGCTTATCACATGTCAGAGGCTTTTTCCCAGGGCTGAAATGGCTGCCACAAGGGGACACGGGTTTAAGGTGCTGGGGAGTAGGTGCAGAGGAGATGTCAGGAGTAAGTTTTTTACTCAGAGAGTGATGAGTGCGTGGAATGGACTGCCAGCAACAGTGGTGGAGGCGGATATGATAGGGTCTTTTAAGAGACTTCTGGATGGGTGTATGGAGCTTAGAAAAATAGAGGATTGTGGGTAAGCCTAGTAATTTCTAAGGTTGGGACATTGTCAGCACAACTCTGTGGGCCGAAGGGCTTGTATTGTGCTGTAGTTTTTCTATGTTTCTATTTACATCGAACCATTCAGTAAAATGTGCCATTTGCACTCACAACCAACACAAGTTGAGGATGTGTAGGGGGCAGCCCATAAGTGTCATCACAGATTGCGAAGCCAACATAGCATGGCCACAATGTTCAGCTAACACGAGAGGGCACATCTTCAAGGTGCTTGGAAGTAGGTACAGAGGAGATGTCAGGGGTAAGCTTTTTTTATGCAAAGAGTGGTGAGTGCATGGAATGGGCTACAGGCGACGGTGGTGGAGGCAGATATGATAAGGTCTTTTAAGAGACGCTTGGATAGGTATATGGAGCTTAGAAAAATAGAGGGCTTTGGGTAACCCTAGGTCATTTCTAAAGTAAGTACATGTTCAGCACAGCATTGTGGGCCGAAGGGCCTGTATTGTGCTGTAGGTTTTCTATGTTTCTAATAACATAAGCAATACCAAAAACAACAACAGCAAAACAAGCCCCATTCCTCCCTCCCACCTCCCCACCTGCTCACACATAGTCAGGCCTCAAACCCCAGGACATGTCATTTCTGAGCTTCCAGTGAACTTGCAACATCAGGACGTCCCTAGAAGACTCTCAGACCCTAGTCTTCAGCAATCAAGCCTTGATTTCCATATCTCCCACTTTGTCTTTGAAATCATGTCTAACAGGGTGCCAACGTAGCAGAACATGGGCAATTCTTCCAAAATTTACTCATTGTGAGGCATATAGTAAACCAGAGAAAATGAATGTTGAATGGTGCCTGTAGAAAGAAGAACTCTGGTTTAGGGCTTTGAAATGAAGATCTGGTATGTCTGTTGAGAATCTAATAATTATGTGGCTGGTATTCAGCTGGCACAGGTTGGTAGGAATGGTGAATTACTGGCAGAGCAATGAAGTCCTGTGATAAATAGCTGAATGTTGTATTTAGAATGGTTGTTGCTCAGGAAAGATGCCACAAATTGGACTGAAGGATTGTCATTGGCCTTGTGATTTGGCCAGAGGGTCATGAATCTGTGGAATTCATTGCCACAGACAGCTGTGGAAGGCCAATCATTGGGAATATTTAAAGCGGAGGTTAATTAGTAAAGGTGCCTAAAGTTGCAGGGAGAAGGCAGAGTGAGGTTGAGACTGATGTCAGGCCGAAATGGCATTGCAGACTTGATGGGCTGAGTGGCTTGTTCTATTCCTATGTCTTGTGGTCTTAAGATGTCTCTAGATTTAAATCCTGGCATGAAGTAGATCAAATTAATGCATTCTAATGGTTATTTTATATATTTACTTAATTAGAGATGGAGCAGGGTAATAGGCCCTTTGGGTCCAATGAGCCCGCTCCACCCTATTACACCCATGTGACCAATTAACTTACTAATCCCGTATATCTTTGGAATGTTGGAAAAAATTGGAGCACCTGGAGGAAATCCATGAGGTCACAGGGAAAACGTACAGGCTTCCTATAGATAGCGGCAAGAAATAACCCAGGTCACGGGCATTGTACAGTATTGTGGTATGTAGAATCAAAGCATACAGGTAGGCTATTTGTCCTTTTTTTAAATAATTAAGTAGTAGTTTGAGGAAACTAAACACAGATTAGGTCTCAAACCATTTCCTCATGTGTTACTTCATGCCAAATATTTATCCAATTTTGTGAACACATGCCATGGTCTCTGCTTTGGCCTCTTCTAGTGGGAAAATAGTCCATGCCCAATAGCTCACTGTAAATAAATTTCTCCTTTCTTCCTGTATTTAACTTGTAAATAGATTACTTCTCCATATTACTACTGGACAGGTATATGGAGGAATTTAAGGTGGGGGGGGTTATATGGGAGGCAGGGTTTAAGGGTTGGCACAACATTGTGGGCCAAAGGGCCTGTACTGTGCTGTACTATTCTATGTTCTATATCAGAGAACTGAAGGAGGTTTTTAAAAAAATGAGTGAATATTTTTATTAATAATGAAAAATCTCAATCTTTCATTAAGTGGAGGATTTCCCTGTTTTCAAGTCTCTCCCAAGAATTTTTACTAAAGTGGACAGTATGCAAAGCATTGGAAAAAGTGGTTTAAAATGTTTACAGTGCAGTGATTGAGGTAATAGATGGAGGTGGGGTATGGGGGCTAAATAGAATGATTGATCAGATTAACTACCCAGAGAGAGGAAACTTTGAAGATGGTATGAAGTTTGCTTCAATATGATATCTGTATATTCTCTATTAAGCATTCATTTGAAATATTTGAAACAATGAATGAGCTTATTGGTTAATTTTGAAAGTGCATGAAGTGAAATGTTTGTCACACAACAAAACGTATTTAGTTTTATTTCTTCAATGTCAGTTACACTGTTAGGTATGTAATAATTTTTTCAAGCTGATTGTTACTACTTTAATGAAAATCATTTTGTTCTGTTGGCTACCATATTTGAGGTTTATTTGGAATGTTCTGGAGCAGTCCTTCCATTCTTTGCTTGGTTAACAGTTCAGTTTGTTTCTCTTGATTTCAGCCATTTATGATAAATACTTACTGTCTCAAGCCTAGCCCTGAAACTTAGAATGACTGTACTTTGTCAAAAATAGTTGACTATAGACACTAAAACCTTTATATTTTGCTGCTTGTTTGGAGATTTTTATTTCCACAAATTAGCACATTCTGATCTTACCAGTATTATAAATTTAGTCTTTCCAAATTGGGTTATTGCAACGTGTGTCAGTTGAATATCTAATACTTAACACATTCAGATCTGCTGATTCTTCCCAGTATAGCAGTACAAGCAGTCCAATCGCTGTATATCTCCTTGATTAGTTCTGCTAGTAACCACCCACAGCTTAACCCCCATGCGATGGAACTCAATGTCCTTCTTGACGCAAGTACTCGCATCTGCAGTTGCTTGAAGTAGGTTTTGATAAATTGTGGGATGTGGTTGATGAACCTGAGGGATCAGTTAACATGTGGGATGTATAAACCTTATAAATGGAGTAATGTGGAAATCTAGGGCTGGAGGTACCTTGTTGGAATGGGGTTGGATGGAATGATATTTGAAAACAAATTATTTTAAAATTGAAGAGTTCTTAACTAAATGTCATTTAGGTTGGGAAGCAGTTAGCAAGAGATCTGAAATTGTTTACCATAATGTTCATATTTTAGACTCTACCGCCACAGAGATCTTTAGTATATTCCCACTGCTGAGTTCTGCTTAGATGCTCATGTTCACAAGAGATTGTGCAGATGCTGGAAATACTGAGCAACACTAATGGAATGCAGGAGGAACTCACCAAGTCATGGAAACTGACCAGTGTGAGTAGGTGGGATTCAGTGTAACTGAAAATCTGAACTCAATAAACCCAATGCAAACAATATTCCTGTTGGTATACTTTTATCCTACAAAAAGTCTAAAGGAATTAAAATGTTTAATGCAGCAAGTTGCTATCTGTAATGGGCTAAGAAGGTTGCAGAGGCAAATTCTATAGTAATGTATCATTTAAGGTCATAGGATCGTAGAACACTACTGTATAGAAATGGGCCCATTGACCCATCTACTCAGTGGCAAACTGTTAATCTGCTGAGTTCCATCGACCTGCACCTGGACCCTTAGCCCTCCATACCCCTTCCATCTATGTACCTATACAAATTTATCTCAAATTTTGAAATCAAACCCACATCCACCACTTCCATTGGCAGCTCATTCCACACACTCAACATCCTGTGAGTGAAGAAGTTCCCCCTCATTTTTCCCTTAAACCTTTCACCTTTCACCCATTACTCTTAGTTCTCATTTCACCCAACCTCAGTGGGAAAAACCTGTTTGGATTTACCCTGTCTATGCTCCTCATAATTTTGTAAACCTTTATCAAATCTCCCTTCATTCTTCTGTGCTATTCAACCTTTCAGGTCCTCAAGTTCCAGCAACCTCCTTGTAAATCTTCTCTCAATCTTGTTTACATCTTTCCTGTAGGGTAGGTAACCAAAATTGCACACAATATTCCAAATTAGACCTCACTAACATCTTGCACAACTTCAACATAACATCCCAACTCCTGTACTCGAAACCTTAATTTATGAAGGCCAGTGCACCGAAAGCTTTCTTTGCATCCCTGTGTACCTGTGATACTACTTTCAAGGAATTGTGGATCTGTATTCCTATATCTCTGTTTTTCTGCATGCCTTAATGTCCTGCTACTGAAAGTTTGAGGAAAGAGAATTATTTAACTTTATCAAACGACTGACACCAAGATATATGATTTTATCATTGTTTCTAAAAGTTACGAAACTTTACAATTATTTAAGGTGACACAAATATATGCATTAGCATAGCTTACAGGAGTGAAATGCTTCAAGGGAGCTCACTCCATTGATGCTGAATTGCTTTTGATTGCATAATCCAAAGTGAAATATATTCTCTGGGGTGTTGACAAGATTTATAGCTGCCTTTTGGTGGTGTCTAGGTTTGCAAGGGCAAGAGCCACAACTTCAGAAGCAGGGAAATGAAACACAGCTATCATTTTAATACAAATCCAAAGTTTCAATTACAGATTTTTAGAGCAAGTGTATTGGGGAAAAAGCAAAATATGAGCATGGAATACTGCACACTTTGACATTTTTGGTCTGAAGATGGTTAAGCAATTGATTCTGAGCTGTAAACGAGCACTCCTGTAAAAGGAACCTCCTGAGTCAGTGCATTTTGTTCAACTGTGTAAGCCTTCCTATTTGGTGTTTACTGCAGTGCACCAGTTGCTGTTCTGCTGAATGACAGCTTATCTTATTTTAGTGGTAAAATATACAGATGAAGACTGCCATCTGGGGCAACTATAGTGTATTACTAGTTGTTTATGTATGTTCAAAATATTCCTTTTTTATTTGATTTTAATTCTTTTTAACAATTGATAAAGGCTCTATGATTCAGGATGGTATGGATCAATGTTACACAGATGTGTTTTACAAAAGGCCATTCTGCTGAGTATGTTTCTCTTTCATGTACAAGTGCTCCATGTGGGAGAACCACTAGCACGAAGCAAAGAGGAGAGCATTTATGCTGTTAGACCAGGTATTTTTCTTAAGGTATTAAGCTGAAGCCCATTTACCTGGTCGATGAGGGATAAAAATCCTATGGATCCTTATTTATTGACAATAGAGTTCCCTTGCAGTCCTGATGAAGGGCCTCAGCCCAAAATGTTGACTCTTTGTTTTTCTCCATATAGATGTTGCTTAACCTGCTGAATTCCTCCAGCATTTTATTACTCTGTATTACCAGCATCTGCAGGAATCTTTTGTATTCTTGATTTCCTGGCTAATGTCTTCTTCAACGAACAAAATCAAAACAGGTTGTCAGCTCCGATGTATTTTAACTGTTGTTTGCTAGACCCTGCTGCCTGTAAAATTGCAGCCAGTTGGTTACCATATGATAGTAATTACAATTGAAGTGCAAGTCTTCTACCATAAATTTAGACATTTATAGGTAGCATGGAAAATTTATTGCATTTTCAATCATTTACTTCACTTTCTATATTGGAATTCCTTTAGCAGTTATCGGAAGTTAACACCAACCATCTGATTCACCATCTGCAGTTGTACATTCCACAGTAAGCTGTCTTTTGGCACTTGACCATACCCTGATCAGATAATTTAGTTTCCAAATAGACTCAAATTATCAATACCGTTAGTGGAAATGTGGTATCCACTTGTATTCTTAAATCATTGCAGCATCAGAACATCTCTGCCAAAGTTCTTGGGTCTTTGTCATAGACCCGGCCTCCTTTAGTTGGTTCCTCAACACCTTCAGAAGTAGAGGTGCTTCCTGAGAATGAAATTCTATTTGCATCTTAAATGAAGCAGCCCAGCCCTTCGTGTGGCAAAATCTGGACAGCATTTGGCAAATAATGTCTATTCCATAAAAGACCAGCTCAAGAGATAATCTGTCCGTTTACCCATAACGTTCATTGGCATTGCCATCAAATGACCTGGGGATTATAGCTGGATTAGCACTATGCGTATAAATCAGTTCTTAGAAACCCCTGATCCTATTTATCATCTACAAGGCACAGGTAGGGTCTTTGCTGGAATATTTTTCATTTGCTTGCAGGAGTGTAGCTCCTGTAACATCAGGGATGGCACAGTAACATAGTGGTTAGCTTAATGCTATTACAGCACCAATGACCCAGGTTCAATTCCTGCTGCTGTCTGTAAGCAGTTTATATATTCTCCTTGTTGCTGTGTGGGTTTTCTCTGGGTGCTCCAGTTCCCTCCCACATTCCAAAGACATATGGGTTAATAGGGTAATTGATCACATGGGTGTAATTAGCTCAATGACAGGCTCATTGGCCTGTTACCATGCAGTATCTCTAAATAAAAAATAAAGCACTATGCTGATAGATATCACCCTAGATGTTTGGAGATACTAGATGCTTCAGGTTATCTAATCTGGAACAGAGAAACTATCCCTTTGCTTCTACAGATGCAACATGCAATGTAGTTCATTGTTGATACGATATCAACAACACTTCCCATGCACACAATCTCAACCACCAAGCAGATCGAGAGCAGCAGGTTCTGCAGGTTCCCCAAGTAACAAACCATCCTCATTTGGAAATAAGACTTGTTCCTCCATTAGCATGGAGTCTAAATCTTGGAATTCCTAACTGATGGGCCATCACCATAAATCTGTGCTGAGCTTCTGATAAAGATATACTGTTGGTATCTTTACCACAGGGTTTCCCAAGCTTTTTTATGCCATGGAGCCTTATCATTAACTGAAGAGGTCTGTGGACCCCAGGTTGAGAACTCCTGCTTTACCAGAAACTGCAGAGATTTGTGTTGATGGTCCATCAGCATCATGAATGCAGTTAAAGATGACAGTACCTGCTGACCTTGCATGCAGGCTGGAAAGAATGAAAGTTTGTTCCATAGAGAGACTCGCTGAACAGTGAAAATGGCCATAGTTGAAATTATTCTGGCATTGATCATAATTGGGTAAAACCAACTAAGCAGATGACACTTCATGACAAGTCAAATTTGAATAGTGAATTGAGTTTTATCTTTGGCAATTTATCTTTTTGAAATAAATGTACAATTGCCAATACTTAAATCTTTAAAGATTAACTTTGTATGTCACATTCTTATTGAAACATCAAAATGTACAGAGAAATACATTGTTTGCATCAAGGATGTGCAGGGGGAAGCCCACAAGTGTTGCCATGCTTCCATCATCAACATAGCATGTTTACAATTTATTAATACTAGCTCTAAAGCCTTTAGAATGTGGAAGGAAACCCACAAGCTCATTGGAAGAACCTACAAACTCCTTGCAGGCAATGATGGATGATATACCCTGATGTTACAACTGGCGCTGTAAAGTGTTATGCTAACCACTGTGCTACAGTCCCACCCTCTATCAGTGGGGTAGTAGTCATCATTGTTATACTTACTGACCATTTGAAAAGGATCTTTTTTAAATAATGAGGTGCTTGTAGAGCTCATCTGCTCAAGCAGCATCTGTGGCAGAAAATGAAGGTCATCTTTTTGGTTCAGACCTTCGTATGGACAAATGCTGTCATATGCCTTACCTGCTGACTTCCTCCAGCTTGTTTCTTTTCCAGATTCTACAGCATCCGTAGTCTGTTGTGCCACCATTTGAACAGGAATAGTTATGGTGCTGGTTCACGTTTTTTTGAATTAGTCAAGATGAAGGGGTGGTGCTGTCTTGCATTATGTCTGATTGTATTGGTCTTCCACTAATCTATAAGACATAGGAGCAGAATTAGGCCATTCAGCCCATCAAGTCTGCTCTATCATTTACTCATGGATGATTTATCCCTCTCAACCCCATTCTCCTGCCTTCTTCCCATAACCTTTGAAGCCCTTATTTATCAACCTCTGCTTTAAATATTCATGATGGCTTGGTCTCCTTGGCTGTCTGTGGCAATAAATTCCACGGGTTCACCAGCCCTCGGCTAAAAATCCCTTTTCTACCACAACACTTGTAAAATTGTGTTGATACAGAACTAACCGAATTGACATATAACCAAATTCTAACTTCCTTCAAAGCTTATGAAATATTTGAAGGGGGGGATAAACAAGAAATGATGAGATTCTCCAATTACAAGATTTTGTTCTTTTTTGTTTTGCTACTTCTAATGAGGTGCTTTTAAATCATCTATCTTCCCCATTGCAGTTCCAGCTTCTAGTATGTTCATGCAAAGACTTGCTTCTCATCAGTCTCTGCTTTCTGTGAAATGCAACTTCACTTGCGGAAGATAAAATTACTGCATTTTAAGTGGCATCTACTATTGGAGTCAGCAGTTGAATTAAGGGGATTTACCAATGGTGTTCAAGCTGCAAAAACTACCACTCTGAAGCATGAATTAAAAATGATGACTTGGGCTTTTTTATATAAAGTCATAGAAAAGTACAGCACTGAAACGGGCCCTTCAGCCCATTTAGTCCATTGCAAATCCATCTAAATAAACCGCCCACTCCCATCAACCTGCATTTGTGACCATAACCCTCCATGCCCCCCCCCCACACACAATCAGTGTACCTATCCAAACTTTACTGAAACCTTGAATTCGAGCTGTCATGCTCCATTGGTTTTGGAAGCTCATTCCAGACTCTCACGACCTTCTGAATGAAGAAGTTTCCCTTCATGTTCCTCTTTCACCTTTAACCCATGACCTCTAGTTGTAGTCCCATCCATCCTCAATGGAAAAAGCATGCTTGTAATTACCCTATCCTAAGAGAAGTATAACAGGCAAGCATCAATTTATTTTTTTAAAAATAGCACTTTTACAGTGCTTTAATTCTCCCTTAAACTAAAACTCTTACTGATGCAAAATAAAAATCATTATAGTCTGTTTACCAAAAAAATTCTTTGAATGCTCAATGACCACTAACCTAAGCTTGTACTTAAACTACAGATTTGAGGAAAGTCTAACCTTTTGCTGACATCATTCATTAATCAGCGTTTGGAACACGTCAGGGGAAACTGCACATTCTGGGAAGGAATAACTTTTAACCAGAAGACGGAATGCATGCTTACTTTTGAAAGGCCAAATACATTATTGATTATACTATTGCTACTACTAGAAATGTTAACATCACCTAATTCATTGGCCATTACCCTCATGTTAATGTATCATAGCACTGTACTGTAAAATTAAGCATATCAGAATCAAATTTGTCATCACTCACAGATGCCTTGAAACTTGTTTTATGGCAGCAGTACACTGTAATACATTAAAAACTACTATAAATTACAATATTTTTTTAATAGTGCAAGAGTAAAATAGTGAGGTATTGTTCATGCACAGTTCAGAAATCTGATGGTGGAGGGGAAGAAACTGTTTTGTTGCTGTTATGCCACAATTTTGGTCTTTATGTACCAAATCAATGATCTTTCAAAAACAACCTTGAGCTTTGTGAATTCTATTTGCATCTGCTGTCCCTCTAACGCTGACCTATCATGGCAAACAATTTGATTACTGCTTCAGCAAGAGTATTACATATCAGCTAATGAGCATTTGGAATGTTGTACCATGTATTTTACAGACACTTGGTTCTTTCGTCGGTTTTGTATGACACTTGCTCACACCTCAGCACGAATTTCGATCATAGGTTTTTGTGGTATCAGTTGCATGTCCTTAATACCTTATGTGAAGCTATGTGCATGTATTTTTATTTCTGCATTCACCTAATTCTGAGCACATCATCCATCTGTAGCATTGAACAAAAGCAGTCACCCAAGGTACATATATCAGAAACAATGCGGAGGAATGTCAGCACTCCTTGTGGCTGTGTAAGTGTCAAATATTGAAATTGATATGTGATTAAACATCTTTGTAATAAACAACCAGATTTAACTATAAAACTGGCAAATAAAAATAAAATTTATAGGAATTGAGAGTGGTTTGAGTTTTTCTGGGCCATGAGTCAATTTGGAATACATCATGCACTGTGAATTAGCGTGTGGTTTACAGACAGGTGCTGCTGAAGTTGTGTCAGCAAGGAACCACCTTTCATTTTCTAATGCAATGACTCGTTTGCTGTTACAGTACAGCCGCTTCAGATTTTAACCATTCTATCTCTCTGCTTCTTTCTGTCCCAGGCCTTGGTATACAAAGTTATGAGACCAATGGTGTGACTGATCGTGGCTTTCACTTTTGTATGAAGCTGCTCAGTTTCTATTGTGCTTTTCTCCACAGGAGCTCAACCACACAGTCATGTCATCAGTTAAAACACTCCATTCTTCAGCAATCCAGTATATTGCCATTATCTCTTTAGTTATCCTTAGTCATGGGTACTGAAGCAATTAGAAGCAAGCTCTTCTTTTGTCTGTCATGCTTTCTCCTTTCATAAAATAATCAAGCAAACCATTTCAAATTAATCCCTTTAGATCTTTAAAGCCTTTCTTTAGCTCTACAGTCATGCACAAATCTTTATGGAGTTGGAACTATTGTAATTCTGATCTGCTCTGGATAAAGCACGTATATTACAGTGTATTTTCAGCGAAGGTCTTTGCTAACATCTTAAACACTTATCCAAAAACTGAATGAGTTTTGGTAGCAGCATTTTGTAAGTTGTATCATTTGTTAAAAAGATAAATTAATGATTTTAATGGATAATATCTGTATACCAGACACAGCTAGACTCTCAATGCATGAGGCACTCCCATCACCATGAATAGCAAAAAAAAAGTTTAGCCCTTCATTGATTCTTGGTTTATTTTTAATGTTTATTAAGTTTGGTTGTTTAATCACAGGTCATTGTTGATTTTTGATGGAGTCTTGAGATGCTATTGGAAGCAACGCTTCAAGAAGAAAAATAGCTGAACAGAGCATTTGCTGAATGATGGATTTTGAGTTGAGCACATTTTTAAAAAGAATATATGTTTTTGCATCTTATGGTAAACATAAACATTACCATAAGATGTTAGAGCAAAATGTGGCCATTTGGCCCATCAGGTGCTCCACCAGTCAATCGACTGATTACCGCACAGTAGAACCTCTTTGGTCCACGAAATTGTGTTGAAATTTTAATCTACTCCAAGATCAATCTAACCTTTCCTTCCCATGGAGTCCTCCACTTTTCTATCATCCATGTGCCTATATAAAGAGCACCAAATTTCTTGATGTTCACCTGACAGAGAATCTCACCTGGTCCCTCAACACCAGCTCCATAGCAAAGAAAGCCCAGTAGTGTCTCTACTTTTTGCAAAGGCTGAGGAAAGTCCATCTCCCACCCCCCCCCATCCTCATCACATTCTACAGGGGTTGTATTGAGAGCATCCTGAGCAGCTACATCACTGCCTGTTTCAGAAATTGCACCATCTCAGATTGCAAGACCCTGCAGCAGATAGTGAGGTCAGCTGAGAAGATCATCGGGGTCTGTCTTCCTGCCATCACGGACTTTTACACTACACGCTGCATCCACAAAGGAAACAGCATTATGAAGGACCCCACGCACCCCTCATACAATCTCTTCTCCCTCCTGCCATCTGGGAAAAGGCTCCGAAGCATTCGGGCTGTCACGACCAGACTATGTAACAGTTTCTTCCCTCAAGCTATCAGACTCCTCAATACCCGAAGCCTGGACTGACACCTTGCCCTACTGTCCTGTTTATTAATTATTGTAATGGCTGCACTGTTTTTGCGCAATTTATGCAGTCCAGTGTAGGTCTGTAGTCTAGTGTAGCTTTCTCTGTTTTTTTTTACGTAGCTCAGTCTAGTTTTTGTACTGTGTCATGTAACACCATGGTCCTGAAAAAGGTCATCTCATTTTTACTATGCACTGTACCAGCAGTTATGGTCGAAATGACAATAAAAGTTGACTTGACTTGACTTGATAAGAGTCTCTCAAATGTCCCTAATGTATCTGCCTCTACTACCATCTCTGGGAGCGCATTCTACCTATACACCATTCTCTATAAATATGTAAATATTAAAAAAACAATTCCTTCTGACATCCCTCCTTGTACTTTCATTCAGTCACCTTCATATTATGCTTTCTTGTATTAACCAATTCTGCCCTGGGAAAACGTCTCTGGCTGTTCACTCGATCTGTGCCTCTTGTACATTGGTGCTGGCTGTGCAGAGCCAGCCTTCAGAGTGCCAACTTTCCCTATATTATAAACTCTAAAGCTTAAATTTTAGTTAATATTAATTCATCTCTTTTAGTCTGTGATCTATACTGCTGATAATGTAAATATTTAACAAATTTAAACTTAATTTAAAACACTGTTGACTACACTGTAATTAAGTTGGTGCCTGAACAGTTTCTGCCATGTTTTTGCTTCTTGATGTCATGAGTATTTCAGTCTCTTTAAAAGATGGAATCAACACCCTTCAGGGATTTAAGATGATTTATTGGTTGTGCCCAAAATATATTTTGCTTTGGTAAGTGTTATGTTCAGCCTAGAATTGGTAGTGATTTGAAAATGGCTTTTATGAAGTTCTGTGCCAGGTTTGAAACAAAGCAAACGTGCATTTTTATATAGCACATTTTTTTTAGAGTTTGAAGTCCCAAAACATTTTGCAAATAATAATACATTTAGACATGTGAAGGTATTTCAAATAGGGATTCAAATAAGTGCAAGTTTTTGTGCATGTGTTTTTGATGATTTCTGCCTGTAGTTGACTGAGAAGAAAAAAAATTCTGCATCCAAGAATGAAACGTCTTAAGAAGAGTGTGTGCTTTTCAATGCAGACACAGTGATTTAATTACCATTTGTCAGCACAGGTTGAGTACAGTCCATGCTGATGGAATTATCAAACTTAACTCAGCTGTTAGTAGAAGCCATCTAATATGAACTTCGCACGTGAAAAATTGTGAAGTTCAGTAATGTAACCCACGAAGTTTTATAATATAAAAAAGTCCAATTTTTTCATAAGAATTATGAGTCCTGAAAATCTATTGCTGATTTTAGTTTCATTATCTGCTGGTATAATAAGCAATTGTTGCAGTTGTAAAAGGAGAAATTTGAATTTTTGTTAGGAATCTTTATTATCTCATTTAACGGTTAAACTTAATGACATTGAGCCAGCAAAGAGAATATGTTGGAGTAGGTGAACTTCCACCTTCTAAGAACACAAGTCCATCCAAACCCTGTTGCATTTATCTGAGTTTCCATGAAAGGCTGTTTGTTCATCATCCCTCTGCTTGCGAACTACTGATCCTGCCCAGGTTACAAAGGCCTGACTGTGCACAGCCTTTATGTATGAATGGCATTAGTGGGACATGTGCTAGATTTCCAGACTGATGTAGGGCCGCACTTATCCTCTGCCATGAGGGAACTCTATTTGCAGCAATATCATTGCATCTGTAGGGAAATCTTAATGGTTGAGTTAAGCACACTGGTTTAACTATTTGTTGCTCTTGGCTAGCTATGTTTTCATGTAATATTTTACTTGGCAGTCACGTTTTTGATTTGTGCTCTTTTTGACTTATGAACATTTATCAGAGACAGAACCCCGTTGTAGCCTGGGAAAGGCCTGGTTAAGACACACTCATTTTTCTTTTATAATTATTTCCTGATCTTGTTTTAAATCAGGCAGTGAATGACTTTTTTTTGGAACCTATAAGCCTTTGAAATAATCCTCTTCCAATTCTGGCCTCTTCTGCATCTCCCATTTTAGATTGCACAAACATCGGTTGGTGCTGTGGTCCCAGTTGATGAGATCCTATAAATTCCTGTCTGTGTATCCCTCCCCACACTCCTCCCTGCTCAAACCCCCCAACCCCCAGCCCAACATCTGCAGGACTCCTTACCTTTCCCTTTATCTTGCCCAACATGTAACGGAAAACTTGTGTAAGGAAAGCAATTTGCAGATACTACATTTGGGTGCGGCTTTTCCTTGAGGTTTGCTGTATATATTGATCGAGGGTTAGAGAGAGGTCCTTTGTGAATATTGCATCCCATCTGTCTACGTGATATGCAAGCCAGTGCAGCACATTATGGAGAATGAGCTGTTTCCATGTTGCAGACTCACCGTCTGTGATGAATTCAAAGGAATGGCAGAGACCGATACAGTTTAGCACCAGCAGGATGGCAGGAGTTCCCATTCAACCTAGGACTACCTTAGTTACTCTAGCTCTGGATTTTTGTTCACTCCTGAAACCTTCCCCACGAGTGGGTATAGTTGCAAGGCAGTGGATATTGGAGATCAAAGCTTTTTTTCTCTTAGATGAGCGGCCAATGACAGCTGGTGAGCCCCATCTGCTCAAAGTGCAGGTTAAATAACTTTGTTAACAGTAGGCAGCACAGATATGACTGATGATACACCTTCTTTGCCTTTACAGGGTGACATAAAGGGCTACCTGCATAGTCAGCAAAATGAGCAAAGTCCCCGTGGTTCAGAGTTGCTGCAGCTGCAAAGGATGGCCTGTGAGATTGCTGCTGGTCTTGCTCATCTGCACAAGCACGGCTTTGTGCACAGGTAATTATTTTTCATTTATGTAAAGCTCCATAGCATGTAGCATCCCTTCCAAATTGTTTGTATATTAATGAAAATGTAAGAAAGGGCTTTTTTGGGCTGGCAGAGGCATGTTGGGCCTAATGGAAAGAATCCAGTGCCATTGGATTTGAATCAAAATGGTTGTTTAAAACTCACTGTGTTGTGAACATAGAACAGTACGCACAGTACCGGCTGTTTGGCCTATGATGATGATGTGCCAACTTTTTAATCTACTCTTAAGATCAATTTAACCCTTGTCTCCTATATATGCCTCCATTTTTCTATTATCCATGTGCTTATCCAAGAGTTTCTTAAGTGCCCCTAATATATCTGCCTCTACCACCACCCCTGGAAGGGCTTTCCATGCACCCACTACTTTCTTTGTAAAGAACCTGCCTCTGACGTCACCCTTCCTAAACCCCCTCATATTAGCCTTTTCCCACTCTGGTTGAAGAGTCTTTGGCTGTCCACTCTATCAATGCCTCTTATCATTTTGCACATCTCTTTCAAGTCACCTGTCATCCTCTTTTGCTCCAAAGTGAAAAGCTCTAGTTTTCTCAACCTCTCTTAATAAGACATGCTCTCTAATCCAAGCAGCATCCTGGTAAATCTCCACTGCACCATCCCTAAAGCTTCCACATCCTTCCTATAATGAGACAACCAGAACTTGCAGTTCTAAGTTCTGCAGATGGTATGAAGATGGGTTATTTTGTTTATAGTGTTGTAAACTGCAAAGAATGCAATGGAATATAGATCAGTTGCAGATACAGGCGGAGAAATGGCAGATGGAATTTAGCCCGGCCAGATGTGAAGTGTTGCACCTTGGTAGGTCAAATGCAGAGACAATACACTGTTAAGGCAAGATCCTTTACATTGTTGATGAGCAGAAGGATCTTGATGTCCAAGTTCATAGCTCTCTGAAAGTGGCTACCTAGGTTGATAAGATGGTGGCATATGTCATGCTTTCTTTATTATTCGAGTTACTGAGTTCAATAGTCAGGAAGTTAGGTCCTATCTGGAATATCGCATACAGTTTTGGTTGGCCCATTAAAGGAAGAACGTTGATGCTTTGAAGAGGTTTATAAGATTATTGAGAAATGTATATAGAGTAGACAGATGATATCCTTTTCCAAGGGTTGAAGTATCTAATACCAGAGGGAATGCATTTTAGGGTAAGAAGGGGTATTTTACACAGAGTGGTGGGTGCCTGGAATGCACTGCGCCTGGGGTGGTGAGGGAGGCAGAAACATTAGAGACTTTTAAAAGATGTATAGATAGGCACATGAATGAGGAATATGGGTATTGTGTAGGCAGAAGAGATCAACTTAGTTAGGTTTGACACTCTTTGTGGGCCAAAGGGCCTGTTCCTCTGCGGTACTGTTCTGTGTTAATTGAACAGAATTCTCCAAGTGTGCTTTAACCAGGGTTTTATAGAGCTGCAACATTATCTCGTGGCTCTTGTTGTTGAGCATGTGTACATTCTAACTCTTAGCAACACACACAAAATGCTGGAGGAACTCAGCAGGCCAAGCAGCATCTGTGGGAAAAAAAGTACAGTTGGCATTTCAGGCTGAGGCCCTTCAGCTGAGTTCCTCCAGTATTTTGTGTTGCTTAGATTTCCAGCAGTCTGTGTGTATTGCCTGGATTTCCAGCATCTCAGTTTTTCTCTTGTTTGTGATTGGATTCTTAACTGTTAGATTGCATTTCCTGCAGTTTGGTCTGTGAAAAAATATTTTCTAATTTTGAAACTTATCTCCTTACTGAAGGGGTATCTAGTATCCAGTCAACACACAAATTTATGTATTGAATAGTGATGGCTAAATATTCAACTTTCTTTAAGTAATCATGTCACCCTAGGGATTGCTTGGTATCATTGGTAACAAACAAGAGCAAGAAATACAAAGTTGCTTTTGCTTTTTAAACCTTCAGTAAAACCTCCTCTGCCAAAACTACAACTTGGTCCTAATAGATCAGCCATGATGGAAAGGCGGAGCAGACTTGATAGGTCAAATGGCCTAATTCTGCTCCCATTTCATGTCTTATAAAATATTTGCTCTTCAGCTAACCTCATGTATTCAATATGATTGGAATAAGACACAGCCTATTAAATTACTGAAGTCCTAGAAATATTTTGCCTCAGTTGCTGCTACTGCCAGAATATGATGAGCACACAGTTCGATGCAATGGGTCAGTTTACACTCAGTGTATTAGTGCCCTAGAGCAAAAGTTCTATAGTTTGCATAGATCGCTCAAAGCTACGCAGAATTCCTCCCACCAGCTGATCCTATTCTATGTATTTATGTATAGTCAGTGATGGCACTGTTGCAGCGTTTTTCTAACCAGTTGCAAATACTTTTGCAAAATTTATTTCACATTTTTGAAGGCATTTGTTAGTCTTTACAAGTGCTTAAAGAGTTTGACTTTCAGAGAATGATTTGTGTCAGAAATTAAATTTACCTGTGGAAAGTATAAGATACATTCAAAAGTAAGAACAATACTTGCATTAGACACTTCTGCTTCTATAAACGGCTCAAATATGCACGTGTGCCAAATTGTACTGCATCGGTTTCAATTCCCTTCCCACTGAATGACAGCCAGTTTCTCCCATTGAGCTCACTCCATATCCACCACTTGAATAGTTTTGATTACTTGGTCATCTGCTTCTGAAATCTGCAGTGGAAAGTCACTAGTGTTCCTGGATGTTGGACATTACTGGACTGCCACAGAGACTGTTCATTTCTGGTAACAATATCCTGCTGCTGTCTGAGTGTGTGGAAAAGCTCCAGCATCAGTGATTTTGTTGCTGGTGGTGAATTAAAAACAGCGGCTCCCCTGTGCGCTGAACAATTGTTGTTGAGATTGCTTAGGTTGCTGACTGATTGTAAGGTTCCCTTTTACATTCTTCCCTCTTATTCACTGGTTAATTCTCAAGCACGAGATTCTGCAGATTAGTACAGATGCGCAGACTTGCACACGCGCAGAGACACAATGCTGGAGAAACTCAAGGCAGCATCCATGTAAAGGAATACAGAGTTGATGTGAGCCAAGGCCTTTCATCAGGACTGTACACAATTCTTCTTTACCTAAAGGTTGATCACATGTACATTGAAACATACTCACAGTCTGAGGATGTGCTGGGAGCAGCCCACAGGTGCCCACAACTTACTAATCCTAACTCTTGTACCTTTGGAATGTGGGAGGAAACAGGGACAACATATAAATTCCTTATAGGCAGTGGTGGGATTGAACAATGCTTCCATAGATCATGAGAAGAGAGAGAATAGAAAAGTATACCTTGTACCCATGTGGCCAATTAACCTTCTAACCCTTACATCTTTGGGATGTGGGAAGAAACAGAGCACCTGGAGGAAACCCACGTGGTCACAGGGAAAGTTTACAAACTGCTTACAGAAACCAGTGGCGCTTGGTCTTGGCCTGAAATGTTGACTCTTTATTCCTTTCCATGGTTCATATTTGGATTTTTTTTAAAAAATTCTTGAAAGTAATGTTGCCTTTTCATTAATATACGGCACATGGGGTTGCAGGTAGTCCCCGAGTTACGAACAACTCATACTTAGGAACTGAGGAAGGAGTACGCCGTCCACCATTTTAAGTCGGATCATGACATCATCCGCCATTTTAAGTTGTTGCTGTTGACACTGTGTAGAGTGTTTAAGTTTGTATTTGGCTTAAAATTTTCATAGTAAGATTCACCCTGTCCCTGCCCCCCCCCCCCCCACCTCCCGTCCGGTCAGCTGGTGGTGCAGTGAGAGCAGCGCTGGGCTCGAGATTCGAGAACGGAGGTTCTCGAGTTTGATCCAGTGACGGACTGCTCCCGTGCCAGATTGATGTCGATCCAGTGACTCCCGTACCATCCATGCCAGGTTGATGTCGAGCTCGCAACTCGACCTCATTTTAAAAAAATCACTATTCCCACGTTTAAATTCCCACGCAGAATATTGTGAAGGATCAAATACCCAAACCCAGCACAGCCCCCACTTGTCCCACTTTGTCCCATTTAGCCTGTCTCTGTGCAGTGGTCCTTAGGACCCAGCGGAGGTTGGGACCTGCCGCCCGCAGTGTTTCTGTTCCATTGATGGGAAGCAATCGCGATTGAAAATAAAGTGGCAATAATAAAGCATTTGGAAAGAGGTGAAACGCCATTGGTCATTGGAAAATCGTTAGGCTACAGTCGGTCAATGATCAGAACAATTTTAAAGGATAACAGATAAAGTGAGAATAATCAAGGATGTGAAAGGCCCTGCCCCGATGGAAGCTACAATTATTAGTAAGCAATGCAGTGGTTTAATTATTGGAATACATACATCTCTTAAGTGTTTTATATGCATAGAAAGGTAAAATATGTACTAGGTACTAAGACAAAAGTTTGACTAACTGACGCTAAATAATACCGGATGTACTTGTTCTGACTTACGTACAAATCTGACTTAAAGACGGACTCAGGAACAGAACTCGTACGTAACCCGGGGACTGACTGCATGCTATTTTATATGTAATTTTGGATCTAAAAGTCTATTTCAAATTTTGTGTAGATTGCCAGTTAGTACATTTATAGGTAATAACTATTACATTTTGTGGGTGGCACGGTAGCAAAGCAGATAGTGTAATGCTATACAATGACAGCTGTATGATCAGGTTTCAATTCCCATTGCTGTCTGTAAGGAGTTTGTATGTTCTCCCAGTGATTCCGGTTTCTTCTCAAATTCCAAAGACACATGGGCTAGGGTGAGTAAGCTGTGGGCATGCCGTGTTGGCACTGGAAGCATGACAACACTTGCGGGCTGCCCGCAGCACATCTCAGACTGTTCATCATTGACTTAAACAACTTGTTTCATTATGTTTTGATGCTTCGATGTACACATGACCCAATAAAGCTAATCTTTATGTTTAGGTAAAAGAAATTCTGTATGATAGAAGCTGCTTTTAAACATCTTTACAGAACTGTACATATGCATGATAATGTACTTCACATGTTGCAGAAAATTAGGGCAATGCATTTAAAGGTTGCAGTTAGAACTAAATACAAGTCTGTCATGCAAGCGATACGGTGTGTGGAGCTTAGAGTAAGTTGAACTAATTGCCCTGTCATCATTAGGGAGCAAGTTAATAGCCTGCAGTTAGGATTGAAGACTCAGCTTTACTGCTTATTATGTTAAATAGTTTTAGTTTGAATGCCATTCCTAATGGATATGATAAAACAAAACACTATTTCTTAACTAGTTAGCTATATATTAGGTCATGACCAAATTATATTTTTGAATTTTATACATTTTTTGCTGGAATATTAAAATTGAAGGCAGTCATACCTTATGAGATCAGGTACTCTTTTGGTGGCTGGAACTATGGTAGTGTAGTTTGGGGCATCAGTGTTTTGGAGTTCAGTTCTGGAATCCTCTAAGAAAGTTTGTACATTCTTTCCATGAGCAGTTTCATTTGGGTGCTTGAGTTTCTTCCCATAGTCCGTAGACATACTAGTTAACTGGTCATGTAAATTGGCCTGTAATTAAGCTAGGATTAAATAGATGGGTTGCTGGGCTTCAGAGCTCATTGTGCCAGAAGGGCCTGTACCACGCGGTCTCTCTCAATAATAAATAAAATAAACAAGCCGAGCAAGTTGACCACTTTTTGCCAATGTGTAATATTAAAGCCCTTAATATCCAGCACTGCTCTTAAAGCATCAATTAATAATATATTTTTAAAGAAAATGTGTTAATTAGTTATTACATCAGCAAGGATGGGAGAAAGGGGGCAAGTATTATAGTTATTAGGAAATTAGCTGAATGTTCATTCTTCTGTATGTGTATCACTTTGAAATGCAGTAATATATATATAGGCAAAATTAATTTTTATGGAATAGCCAATCAGATGAGCAATTAATCCATCTGCTTTGAAGGAGGGCATTCCAAACACTCAGAGAAGGAGTGAAGGAGTGCATCATTAAGTCAGACACCTCCTGTCTTAAAGGGCATGTGCTTGATTTTAAAGAAATTCTAGTTTTCTCCTGTGAGGAAATAACTTTTCAACATCAATCCTCTCAAGATCCCACTGGATCTTATGTTCACCTCTCACTCTTCAAAATCCCAGCAAATACACACACATTCGAACTGTCCTTTCTTCATAAACAACATGCCCATCTCAAGAGCTTATGATCTTCTCTCAACAACTTCTCATGCAGTTGCATTCTTTCTTGAAGGAAAGGAGATCAGTATCTTAGGTATAAGTCTGGATGTTATCAGTCGTATATCACTGAAGCTTCATCTTTTAGTTTTCGTGTCAAATTTCCTTCACAAAACATCATCTGCTGGGCTCTCTAATATTCCCCCTCTGCATTCTGTCCTTTTGTGAATTGTGCATTAGAGCATCCAATTATCCAATTTTTCTGCATCTCAGGCTGTGCAATTTCTTGGCATTTAGATAATGTCTTTTTTATTTCTCTGCCAAAATTAATGTCTTAACATTTTCCCACATTATTCTTCATTTGCCAAATCTTTGCCCATTTGTGATCTATCTATATCCCTTTGCAATCTCTGTCATCGTCAATGCTAGGTCCTATTCCCTTGTTCTGTATTATCAGTTTGTTGAGAATGAACCAGACAGACCTCAACAGAAATCTTTCCAAATTTCTCGATAGAATTCTGACTGCCAGTCATTGGGAGAGTGCATGCAACTTAAAACTACATTCACCTATTCATCTGGTGTTGAATTTCTCCTGAATTATACATCACACATCTGTGCCACAAGATGGCAATGTAGGCTGATTTGTACCTCAGTCTGCATCAAACATCTGTAAAGTTAAAGCTGATACTTCACGAAGTTGGGCTTGGCAGCTTAGTGAATCAGAAAGTATTTCTCATAAGAACCAAAGAAACAGAAGCTGGAGTAGGTTCGGTGTTAGTGATCTTCCATTCAAAATCGGGTTTAATATCACTGGCATATGTCATGAGCGTGCATCAGCAGTTCAATGCAAAGCACGTTTAAAAAAAACTTTAAACTACAATAAGAAATATAAATTAAATAAATACAGGTAGCGCAAAAATAGTAGGGTATTGCTCATGGGCAACACGAATGAATCTGCAGATGCTGGAAATAAATAAAAACACAAAATGCTGTCAGAACTCAGCAGGCCAGACAGCATCTATGGGAGGAGGTAGTGACGACGTTTTGGGCTGAAACCCTTCATCAGGAGTGTTTCGGCCTGAAACTTCATCACTACCTCTTCCCATAGATGATGTCTGGCCTGCTGAGTTCTGCCAGCATTTTGTGCTTTTATTTTTTTGTTTTAGATATTGTTCATGGTTTGGTTCATCATCCGTTCAAAAATTTGATGGCAAAGGGGAAGAAGATGTTCCTAAAACATTGAGTGTGTCCCTTCAGTCTCCTGTACCACCTCCTTGATGGTAGCAATAAGAAGCATGTCTTGAGTTGTGGGGGTCCTTAATGAGGGATGCCACCTTTTTGAGGCATTGCCATTTGAAAAAGTCCTCGATGGTGGGGGGTGGCTAGTGCTCATAATGGAGCTGGCTGAGCTTACAACCCTCTGCAGCTATAAGTTTGGTAACAGAGAGCTATAAATCAAATTCTTTGTTGAACACTTAAAGGATTTATTGCACTTCAGTAGTATCAATACCTTGTAGTGTCCTGAATCCTAGCCTTGGCAAGCTCATTTAGGAAGAAGTTCAAACACAACTGATGTCAAAGCCAAGAGAATGTTTATTATGTCTCTGTATATATTAATTTTATATGTTCATTATTATTCCTGGCATTTTTTATTTTTATTGAAGCTCTTCCTCAGAGCATATATATTTCAGAATAGCAGGAAGGGAGGCTATCATTACTTGGCAGGAAGAAGCTGAGTAGCACGTCAAAGTTCAAAAGTTAAAGAAATTTATTGTCAAAGTGTGTATACGTCACCAAATGCTACCCTGAGATTCATTTTCTTGCAGGCAATTACAGTAGAACAAAGAAGTATATTAGAATCAATGAAAAACTACATACAAAGACTGACAAATTGTGTGAATACCAAAAGAAATAAATAATAATAAGTACTGAGAACATGAGTTGTAGAGTCCTTAAAAGTGAAATCATAGGACGTATTCAGTGATCATGTTCAGTGTTGTGGTTAGAGGCATCTGAATATAGGAATGCTAAAGATAGGATGCTGGATGGAGGAGGACTGGTTGATAAACTTCTAATTGGATCAGCGCTCTAGTTCTAACCAAGTAATCTTTATGTGCAGTTATTTGTGTGCTTTATGGTCTGTTCTGAAGGATAAAGATAATTATTGCTGGTGGTTTAATAAAAGCTCACAATTGGAAATAGCAAAATGAACTACTTCCTCAGGCGTCTGTGGAGGTTCTGCACATCATTGAAAACCTTAGCAAACTTCAATAGACATGTGGTGGAAAGTATGCTGACTGGCTCCATTGTGATCTGGTGTGGGAGCGCCAATGTGTTTGACCAGAAAATCCTACAAAAGATAGTGGATTCGGCCCAGTACATCACGAGTAAAACCCTCCCAACTATTGAATGTTGCTGTAGGAGAGCAGCATCCATCATCAAAGATCCTCACCCCCTAGACTATGCTGTCTTGGTGCTACCATCGGGTAGAATGTACTGGTGCCTCAGGACTTGCTTCAAGAACAGTTACTATCTCTCAACCATCAGGCTCTTGAACAAAAGAGGATAGCTACATTCATTTATGGACTCTGTTATATTGTTATTTCATGCTTGTTTATTTATATCTGTATTTGCGCAGTTTTGTTTGCAGTTAACAGTTTCTGATGTTTCCAGTTTTTAATTACTGTTCTAAAGATTTAGAAGCCTGCAGAAAAAGAAACTCTGGGTTGTATGTGGTGACATGTATGTATTTTGATAATAAATTTGCTTTGAACTTTGAACAAAATAATAACTAAAACTGACATATGGTAGAATAGTGTTTAACACAATGCTTTACATTGCTAGCTGTGAGGTCAGGGTTCAATTCCCACTTCTTTGTAAGGAGTTTATATATTCTCCCTGTGACTTTGTGGGTTTTATCAGGGTGCTCCGCTTTCCTCCTACAGTCCAAAGACGTACGGGTTAGGGGTAGTGAGTTGTGGGTATACTATGTTGGCACCAGAAGTGTAGCAACACTTTTGGGCTTCTTTCAGTACAATCATTGCTGATTTCATTTGACACAAGCAAAGCAATATCGCTTTATGTTTCACTGTATACATGATAAATCAAGCTAATCTTTTGTAAACCCACAGCCTCAACATTTTGAAAGTGTATATGTAGACTCAACTAGATGAATGTTTGTCTTCTGTAATCCAGCTCCATGAAGTTCTTCAGTTAACCAAAATATGCAGTTATCCATTCATACTGCGCAGTTTGTGGAACCTTGGATGCAAATTAGTTACATTTGCATATAAAATTGGGACTTTACAGTTAAGTGCCTGTGAATTGCTTGAGATTTGAATGAACAAAAACTGCCATGAATGTAAGATGTTAAAATAAGTCCTTGAATTTTTGTGTGGGGCTTTTACAGTAATACATAAGAGTACCTTTACTTTCTAGATTCAGCATGCTACGACAGATTGAGACAATCTTCTGAAGATGCACAGTGGAGAGATCCTAATTGGTTGCATCATGGCCTGGTGTGGATATATCAATGCTCAGGAATGGAAAAGACTGCAGAAATGACACAGCCCAGTCCATCACCGGCAAATCCCTCTCCACCTTTGAGCACATTTGCATGGAGTGCTGCCTGAAAAAAGTGGCATCCATTATCAAAACCCCCCCACCATCCAGGCTATGCTCTTTTCTGGTTGCCTCCACTGAGAACAGAAGCCTTAGGTTCCACACCACCAGGTTCAGGAACAGTTACTGCTCTTTAACAATTACGCTCCTGAACCAGCATGGTTAACTTCACTCACTCCAGCACTGAACTGATTCCCCAACCTACAGATTCCCTTTCAGGGATTGCAGCACATTCTCAATACTGTTTATTGTTTGTTTATTTTTTGTATTTGCAGTTTGTCTTCTTTGCACATTGGTTGTCAGCCTTTGTGTGTGGTTTTCATTGATTCTATTATATTTCGTTGTATTTATTATGAATGCCTGGAAGAAAATGAATCTCATGGTAGCATACGGTGACATACCTGTATATGTACTTTGATAATAAATTTACTTTAAACTTTGAACTTTTTATACTATGAGTATAAAACACAGGATTTTGTTTTAAAAATCACTTTCTAAGTCTGCCCTGTCACTTTTCATGAGCTACATGTAAGTTTAAGTTAATCTAGTCTGTTACCCTTTGGACTTGTCTTCTCAATCTTCCCACAAAAATATTGCACTTCCCATTTCTCTGCTTTAATCTCATCAGTAACCTTCAACCAACCACCCACCCTCCCTCCCATTGAAGTCAATTGTCATCCTTTTAACAGTGCACCACACTTCTAATACAAATTCCTTTTTGGTAGCTCCCAACCTGATTCCAGCATGAGCATCAATTTCTCCTTCCAGTAAACATTTCCCACCACCAACCCTGATTTCCCTCTTCTATTCCCCACTCAGGGCTCTTGCATCTTCTCACCTGCCTATCACCTTCTCTAGCCCGCCCCCTCCTCCTCCCCCTTCTCCCAAGGTCCACTCTCCTCTCCTATCAGATTGATTCTTCTCCGGCCTTTTACCTTCTCACCCACCTGGTTTCATTTGTCAACTTTTAGCTAATCCTCCTTCCCTTCCTTCCCCCCCCCCCCACCACCCTTTCACTTTTACGTTTTCTCCCTTCCTTTCAGCCCTGAAGAAGGGTCTCAGCCCAAAATGTCAATTGTTTTAAAAACACAAAATGCTGGCAGAACTCAGCAGGCCAGATAGCATCTGTGGGAGGAGGTAGTGACGACGTTTCGGGCCGAAACCCTTCGTCAGGAGTGAAGTAATATGGGGGATGGTTGAGGGGGGGGATTAGAAGTGGGGAGAGGGATAAAGTAGAGAGCTGGGAAGTGATAGGCTGGAGGGAAATGGGCTAGGGGGAAGGTGGAGAATTATGGGAAATAAAAGAGAAAGAAAGGTAGGGCTGGGGGGAGAGATTATAGTGAGGAGGGAAAAAAGAGAGAAAGAGAACCAGACTAAAATAATAGATAGAGATGGTGGTAAGGGTGGGGGGCAGGGGTATCAACGGAGGTCTGTGAGTTGGATGTTCATGCCGGCAGGTAGGAGGCTACCTAGGCGGGAGATAAGTTATTGCTCCATTGACCTGCGTGTGGCCTCATCTTGATGGTAGAGGAGGCCATGGACAGACACGTCGGAGTGGGAGTGGTCTGTGGAATTGAAGTGTGTGGCCACAGGGAGATCCCGCCACTGCTGGAGGACCGAGCGCCAGTGTTCGGCAAAACGGAAGATGAGGCCACAAGCAGGTCAATGGAGCAATACACACACTTCAATTCCACAGACCACTCCCATTCCGACGTGTCTGTCCATGGCCTCCTCTCCCATCAAGATGAGGCTACACGCAGGTCAATGGAGCAATACCTTATCTCCCGCCTAGGTAGCCTCCTGCCTGCCGGCATGAACATCCAACTCACAGACCTCCGTTGATACCCCTGCCCCCCCCCCCCCCACCCTTACCCCCATCCCTATCTATAATTTTAGTCTGGTTCTCTTTCTCTCTCTCTTTTATCCCCCCTCACTATAATCTCCCCCCAGCCCTACCTTTCTTTCTCTTTTATTTCCCATAATTCTCCACCTTCCCCCAGCCCATTTCCCTCCAGCCTATCACTTCCCAGCTCTCTACTTTATCCCTCCCCCCACTTCTTACCCCCCTCAACCATCCCATGTTACTTCACTCCTGATGAAGGGTTTCAGCCCGAAACGTCGTTATTACCTCCTCCCATAGATGATGTCTGGCCTGCTGAGTTCTGCCAGCATTTTGTTAATTTTATTTATTTCCAACATCTGCAGATTCACTCGTGTTGCATGTTAATTGTTTGTTCATTTCCATAGACGCTGCCTGACCTGCTGAGTTCCTTCAGCATTTTGGGAGTGTTGCTCTTGATTTCCAGCATCTACAGAATCTTTTGTGTTTATGATTTACCACACCTCTAAGCTGTGTGGCCTCTGCTGGAAATTGCGCTCTTCACAGATAACTCCACATCCTTAAAGTAAGTGGAGCAATGGTCTAAATATCATCCTATGGAGAGCCACACTGTACATTTCCTTCCAATCTGGAGAAGCCTTTTGCTACTATTGTCAGTTCCTTTTGGCCTATTTTCTAGCTACTCAATGGCCACGTTGATTGTGGGAGAGAGCTGCAGTCTGTGCTGGTCCCTCCTGTTGTTGCTGTTCTCCAGTATTTGCTCAGTGTTAGATGAGTTGAACTGCATTCATCTGTGGCTGTATTAGTGTGTGATTAGGACTGCTGTGCCATCAATCTACAGGACACTTAGGGACTTGGGCTTGATATGTATATATATTTTTGTGACTGTATGTTTTTCTGCTGTCGTAACTATATATGCTGTGTGTGACCGTTGGTACTGTGTTTTGCACCTTGGCCCAGGAGGAGCATTGTTTCATTTGGTTGTATTCCTGTGTATGGCTGAATGACAATTTAACTTGAACTTTTTGGAAGGCCATCGATACAACATTTCCTTCATTAACCTTCTGTTACTTTAACAAGTTCTGACAAATTAGTTAGACTGGTTTTTAATACATCTGTGCTACCTCTTAATGATCCAAGTGATTGTTGGTATATTACCTGATTTTTTTAAAGTGGAATTTTCTTTCATTGCTATGGTTAAACTGGTTTGTAATTTGTCCAGCATTCTCTTTCGAAAGTGGTTGTAGTATGTGCAGATTACTAGTCCTCTGGTATTATCCCTGAATCTTAAGAGCAGAGGTCCTGGCCATAGTTTTCTAAGTAATTTTGTTTCTCATTTCCTTCAAGATTATTATGCATCCCATCTGGGCTGTCATTTATTCATTTCAATGGCACTTTTAAGTTCGGCAGTTTATCTGCTAATGTCTGGATCTGTTTTTAGCCATCTAGAATCTCAGTCCTTTTCTCTGTTACTATCTGACCTTTTCTGAAATTCCACCAATATCATCTTCCTTGGTGAAGACTCAAAGTACTAAACCAAGCCTTCTGCATTCATGGCTAACTTCCCTTTTGGTCTTTGATTGGCCTGAGGTCTCCTCTTGCACTGTTTGTGTGCCTTCAAGTGTTTTGGGATTCCCTTTTTAGATTTGCTCAAAGTTCTTCTCATGTCTTGTGTTTACCTCTCACCTCCTTTCTGTAATCAATTTTGGTTTTGCGCGTGTTAATAATATGATATCTGTCTTGTTCTCTTTTTTTACTGATCTATTTTGCTCTCTTTGGTCACTTCGTAGCTCTAAATCTACCTCATGAGAATGTAGGTAGATTTTAGTGAAATGATTAGGTGGTCAATCTCTTGATTCCAAATTACCTGAGCCTGATTTGTTGTTATTCCATTGAAACTGGCCCTTCTCCAGAAGGTCACTTTTACTTTAGACTTCATTATTTACCTTGTGTAATTATTCCAGACCTTGTGTTGTGACTAATATTTTTAGATGCTCCTCAGTTATCGGTAAAGAAAACATATGGCGTACTTGCTTTCATTGCTAGCAGTATTGATTGTAGGAGTAAGGAAGTCATACTACAGCTGTATAAAACTGCAGTCTCTCCATACTTGACTATGCAGTTGTGGTTGCTCATTTAGAGCAAAATTTTAGAGAGGATGTGAAAGAGACTTACTATGATGCTGCCCGGGTTAGAGGGTATGCACTAATTAGGAAAGGTTAGACAAACTTGGAGTGTCAAAGTCTGTGGGGAGATCTGACAGGTTTTTAAAATTGAGAGGCATATGCTAGACAGTGTTGGCACGTGGCCTAGTGGATAAAGCAGCAGTCTAGTGATCTGAAGGTCACTGGTTTGAGCCTCAGCTGAAGCGGCGTGTTGTGTCCTTGAACAAGGCACTTGACAACACATTGCTCTGCGACAACACCGGTGCCAAGCTGCATGGGTCATAGTGCCCTTCCCTTGGACAACATCGGTGGCGTGGAGAGGAGAAGGCCTGCAGCTTGGGCAACTGCCAATCTTCCATACAACCCTGCCCAGGCCTGCACCCTGGAAACCTTCCAAGGCGCAAATCCATGATCTCATGAGACTAACGGATGCCTATAAGCTAGACAGTTAGACTCTTTTCTCCAGGGTAGAAATATCAGAGGACATGCCTATAAGGTTAAAGGGGGAAGGGGACTTTAAGGTGACATGAGGCTGTGTTTTTATTCATTGTGAGTGATAGGTTACTAGGAGTAGTGTTGTAAGCAAGCGGAGTGGTGGAGTACAAGAGGCTTTTAGATAGAACATGAAGGCAATGGGAAAATATGGATGAATATTGGGAAGAGACATTAGTTGTAAGTTGGCATTAAGATTGGTGCAACATTGTGGAGCAAATGACCTGTGCATTTCTACCATTTGATATTTTCTCCATGTGTATTCTTAACAACATAAATATTGAGTCCAAGTCCAAGCCAGTTCTCTGATCATTCCCATCAGTCTCATTCCTCTCTTCCACCCCCCCCCCCCCCCATTCATTTCCCTGTCCCTGTAATCTAGTGGTCGCCAACCCGTCGATCGCGAATGCCTGGTCGATCTTTGAGACTTTCCCAGTAGATCCGGAAATTTTTTTTTAAAAAATACACAAGTACTGTTGAGAGATTGTTTTCAGGTTGCAGGGTTTTAGTTCAGTTCTTTCTGCCCAGTGCGCATGCATGTAGCTCCCCCACACTACACAGTGTAATTCAGTGGTCCCCAACCACCGGGCCACGAGGAAACGATATGAGTCAGCTGCACCTTTCCTCATTCCCTGTCACGCCCACTGTTGAACTTGAACCCACGCGAGGTCATCAGTCACCTAAACGCAGTGACACCCTTGCGGCAGGGATCACTGGTTGGCCTCGGGCGGCCGGTGGGAAGTGCTGTTGGTACTGGCCTGGAGCGCGGCCGGCGTGAAGTGCCTTTGCTACCGGCCCGGACAGATGGGCGCCGCCCCTAAGCCTGTTCAGCACACCAAATGTTTGTGGCGAACCTGGTGCTAAAATATTCGCAGCCGACCTAATTCGGGCTCAGGGTTCCGTAAGAATCAGAGCAGCTACCGCGCTGCGATCTACTGAAACAAACTTTTGTCGGCCGATAGCTCCTACAGGGGGGACGGGTGGGCGTGTCCTGTCACATTCCTCGCTCAGTCAGCCGCTCTCTCCGGACTGCGACCACCGTGACCCCGACATGGGGGGCCTCCTGCCCTGACCTCGTCCTCTCACCCCACCCACGACCAGCCGCACCTGGTCAAGGCGTCTGGTGGTGGACGGGCGGAGGCTGCAGTTTGGGCCAGGAGGCTGTCTGAGGCAATGAAGCCCTCAAAACAGCTTCAGCACCTTGAGTCCAAGCACCCCGCACTTATAGACAAATGCGTTGAGATTTTTCAGCGGAAAAACCGTGAGCAAGTGGGACAGAGCTAAGTGCTGAGAGCCGTGAAATTGTGGAAGATTGGACATATGGAACCTGTATCGGTATATTCTAGTCTGTAACCCCCCCCGTCGGCTGGTCTGCAAGAATATTATCAATATTAAACAGGTCCGCAGTACAAAAAGGGTGGGTACCCCTGGTGTTTATACATTATTTCTACTTCCGAGTTACGGGGTTTTACTTCCGGTCTTTTCTGCCCCGGTGCGCATGCGTGTAACTAGTCGATCTCGCTTTTGACTAAAGCTGAGGTGTGGGATCTTGGGCTTAGAAAGGTTGGTGACCACTACTGTAATCTATTCTCACAAGTGCACAAACTTCCGCTGATTTTTTTTTTACCTGTGGCCTCCACCATTGGTAATCTACATAAGCCAATTAACCTGCCAACAAGCATGTATTTGGGAAGTGGAGCATCTGAGGGAAATCCACCTGGCCACAGTGATCAGGCAAAAGTCTTACAGGCAGCACTAGAGGCGAGGGTTAAACCTTGGCCTGATATCTTCCAGAGTCCAGCAATGTAATCTTTCACCTTGGGCCTGAAGTATACTGACAAAGAAAGTTCTGTGAATAGAAACTTCTCTATATCTTTGCCTCTAATTTAGTGGTATCCCAGTTTGTATTGAAATACTGTTGAGGTCCCCCAATGTCACTACATTTCTGCTTAAAAATTCTTCACAAAAATTGGCAATCTAAAATATAGCCCCATTGATGCAATTACACCTCTTGTTTTTTTTTAAAACAGCTTGCCTTTATATGTACTTGCATATCCTTTTTCACCAATACAACACCCTGCTTTCTCTTCACCACCTCACTTGCCTTACCATATCCAGAATATTCCCCCTTCCTTTTCAGTCCTGAAGAAGGATCTTGGCCTGAAACATTGATGGTTTGCTCTTTCCATTGATGTTGCCTGATCTGCTGAATTCTTCCAGCATTTTGTGTGTGTTGCTTTGGATTTCCAACATTGCAGATTTTCTTGTCTTTGTTATTTAGTATTTGTTGCTGTCCTGTTTTAAACCAAATCACTAGTGAAGCCAGGCTAGTGTTGAGGGAAGATGGCCTTTGAGCCAGACTGGCCAGACTGCATCCAGATCTATTGGGGATAATTGCTAAGCGGACTAGTCATTGATCAGGTGTACTCAAAGTATTAACTAACGTTATATTCTTTTTTGTTTCCTTCTCCCCATTTGTGCATGGCTCCTGCTTCAATGCTCTCTCCATTTCGCAGTGATTTAGCACTACGGAACTGTTTTCTCACAACGGATTTGACGGTGAAAATCGGCGATTATGGCATTGGATTCAGCCGGTATAGGGTAAGCAGTTTGCTCTTAGGCACCTTTCTGATCTTGTGCCAATAGTCTTCTTCATATCAATATAGCATTTGGACCAGGGATTCCCAACCTATTTTATGCCATTGTCCATTAACCAAGGGGTCCATGGACCCTATGTTGGAAACTCCTGGTTTAGACTGTGCTTAAAGTTAAAATTCTTGCGTTGCAAGTAATTGAACTAAATTTGGGGCACCAGGAGATATTGAGTCAGACTATAAAGTACATCTTAAATATGTTACTCTGGATTTCCAGCAGAATCTCGTGTTTATCTTAAATACAACACTGTCATTTTATTAGTTAAAGCATTTAGAAAGAGCCACAGGAAAATTTAATGTTGGTGACTGCAATAACATTACATGACATCCTTTTTTATACTCAGCATTTTAAACACAAATTCAGTGGAGGCTGGTTATGTTTGGTCCTAAGTTTAAAAATCTCTAAATTGTTACTAATATTGAACGTTTAAAACCTTGATCTTTTACTATAATAGTGTAATAAAAATATCTTTTCAGTGTCAAAGTTCTTTCAACTGGTTCAAAAGTTCAAAGGTTCATTTTATAATGAAAGTATGCATGTACCATAAAACTGATATTTGTCTAATTCAGATAGCTATGAAATACAGTAAGACCATATATGTTGTTGAAAGAAAAGACGTCAATTCTCCCCCCCACATGAAAAAGAAAAGAAACACTCACAGACCCTAAAATCTCACCCAGCAAAAACCTGCCACAATGACAATCACAGACCCCATCACTCTCAGAAAAGAACAGTGACACAATAACAGCCCCCAACCCCTCCGTACACAAACAATTAGCATATCACCTACCTGCCCATCATCCACAGGAAAGAAAACACCAAAAAACTGAAGGAAACCAATATAAAGTATAGTCCAATAATCACATAAATCTCAGAATATGGGAAATACCTTTTTCTCTGCGTACAAGGAGAACAGCCACGTGAACTCAGTCCTTCCATAAAGAGTGCCCACTGACCAAGGTCCGATTGCCATTGACTGGGGTTAAACATGTTGATCCCCCCCACATTCACTCTTCAGTCTTCCTTGCTGCTTCGAGATGGAATCATAATGACCCCACATCCTGTCTCTGGTCTTTTCGATGAGTCAGCTTATGTTGGTGTGCCCTCCACTGGCAACTGTCTCTGATCTCCACGAGGCAGCTCTCTGGACATAACATAGCTCTGGATCCTTCGATAGAGTTCCAAACTGTACATCACAGGCTCCAATGGTTTCCGTAACACAAACAAGACAAAAAGTACAAGCAGAAGGTGGGGAAAAATTGAAATATAATTGATAAGACTTTTACACCCCTAGGGAGGGAAATTATGACCAGAAAATAATATATTGAGAAGGAACACACACAAATTACTTGGCTGAAGTCAGCAGATCAGGCAGCATCAATAAAGGGGAATAAACATTCAACATTTCAGGCCAAGACCCTTCCTTGGGACTGGAAAGGAATTCATAATTAATTTTGAAAACAAGCTAGTAAGGTAATAATCTTTCCAAGAAGTGTATTATTGAAATGTTCTTCAAACTACTGTTAAGCTTGAGATTCCAGTTGAGAAAAATTAAACTCTAGGCACATAGGTATTATAAAGGTATACCAAAATTGATAAACCATTAGGAGCATTATTTATCATATGGTTCAAAGAAGATAATGTTCTATCCTTATTGGATTAGAATCAGGTGTATTATCAGTCTTATATGACATGAAATTTGTTGTTTCTCAGCAGTTGTACAGTACAAAGACATAAACATCTGGCTTGTGTATGCATATATGCAAGGAAGGGGGCAGAAGCTAGAATAGGTGAGAGGAGGGGCCTTCTTTCCCCCCCCCCCCCCACTAATCCTGATGATGGGACTTAGCCCGAAATGCCGATGGTTTATTCCCCTCCATACATGCTGCCTGACCTACTGAGTTCCTCCAGCAATTTGTTTGTGTTCTTCAAGATTTCCCTATTAAAAGTATCTCTTGTGTTTATAATATATTGTTATGGTTTGGAATACTAACCAGCATTAATCATAACAATGTGAAAAACTTATCACATTGAAAAGTTGGAAAATATTTATTCTTTACTTTTTATAGAGATACAGTCTAAAAGGATTGTTAAATTTAATCTACAGTTACCCTCTGTTTATTTGATTATGGATAAAAGTAATACACGAACATAAAAATTCACTATCTCCTGGATTACTGACTTCCTGACAGATAGACCCCAGTTTGTATGGCTGGGTGGTTCTCTGTCTGAGATGGTGGTCAGTGGCAGTGGAGCACCACAAGGGACTGTCTCCTGCTTCTGTTCATGCAGTACACCTTAGACTTTCAGTACAAAGCTGAGTCTTCTCTCTTGCGGAAGTTCTCTGACGACTCTGCAGTGGTTGGGTGTGTCAGAGATGGGCTGGACTCGGAGTACAGAGGACTAGTGGACAAGTTTGTGGCGTGGTACGGGAGGAATCATCTGCTCTTGAATGTGGCCAAAACCAGGGAGATGGTGATTGACAAGTCCTGTATACATTCTGGGAGAAGTTGTTGCAGTGGTAGAGGAGTGCAAGTAATTGGGCGTTCACCTCGACAACAGACTTGACTAGGAAGTCAGCACCAAGGCTGTTTACAAGAAATGGATGAGCAGACTATTTTCTAAGGAAGCTGAGATATTTCAATGTGTACGGCAGGATGTTGGAGATCTTTTATTAGTCTGTTGTAGCAAATACAGTCTTTGCAGCTGTATGTTGGGAGAGCAGAATCGGTGCTGGTGATGCAAAAGGATAAAATAAACTCATCAGAAAGGCTGGATACATCCTTGGCTACAACCCAAACTCTTGAGTTAGTGGTGGAAAAGGGTAGTTAAATAAACTGTTATCCAGTATGGACAATCTGGCACATCCTGTCCATGACCTACTGAATAAGTAGCTGAGCACCATTTCAAACTGACTCAATCAGCTCTGGTGTCACAAGGATCGTGACAGAAAATCTTTCCTTCCAAATGCAATAAGCATGTACAGCAGTTCATCTCTGTACGACACAACAAAAATTATAGTACAATAGTCTGTTTTATTATTTTGTACATTATTATTGCATATTATCACAAATTATTGCACATTGATAAATTATCATGTATATTATTATTCTATACTATATTAGTTAAGTCTGCACATTGCAGAGTGTGTTTTTAAATGTTGCTACTGTAGCAAAAGAATTTCCAACTCAGAATCAATAAAGTATTATTATTAATAAAGCCAGCTGTGTAGATCCTGCTACCTCAATATTCACATAGTGAAGTTAATTATGTATTTAGAACAAAAAGCTGTCTTACTAGTTCTTGGGCTCATTTTGTAATTCATAATTTACGAAGGTCCTTCAATCTGCTGAGTACAGCTGATTTGTATAATGGATAAATGCTTTTGTTTCACTTTTTCTATATGTAAAAAAAAAGGTCTCCCTGTATTCAAAATTACTTTTGTTATTACACAAGTTAGCTTCAGATACTTTGGGTCTATCTGAGATTATGAAAGGCAAGATTGAAATGTTTAATCTTTAGTTTCTCTTTAAGATCTGATTCTTATTACCTCACTCTTCAAATTCTACGCTTGTCAAATCTGATCTTCTTTGTAAGCATGTTGTCACATGATCATTGGAAGGCAACAGGAAGTAATAAGATGTAACATTAATTTTGAATAAGTTTGGGCATTTGTGTCCATGACTGCTATCTAGTGCATTAACATTCTTAAAGAGTGAATTGGCGTAAGAAATCCTACAGAATAAGCAATCTTTGCAATCCTGTAAGGGACCACAAAGACAAACTTGCGTTTCAGTGGGATTTAAATATTAGAAGTGGTTTAATAATGAAAATTGATTTTCGTACATTGTTTGGAACTTTGCAGTAAATGTCATGTATGTGACTTATACACATTTAGGTGGTATAACACACACAAATGCTGGAGGAACTCAGCATGTCATGCAGCATCTATGGAGGGAAATAAAGAGTCGACGTTTTGTGTTGAGACCCTTTCATCAATCAGATAGCTTCCTTTCCTGCTGTTACCTGTAGTTCTGTAAGTCCTGGTGAAGAATCTCAGTCTGAAAAGATTGTCTCTTTATCCCCCTCCATAGATGCTGCCTGACCTGCTGAGTTCCAACAGCACTTTGTGTGTGTTACTCTGGTTTTCCAGCATCTGCAGTATCTTGTGATTATGTTAAACTAATGCTTATTTTTCAAAAGGCCAGCAAGCCACAAGTATCATCATTTTTAAATTCAGACTTTTTTTCCTCAAACTAGGAGGATTACATTGTGAGCAACGACGGTCAGTATATTCCTTTGCGCTGGATTTCACCTGAGCTCATAGGTGACGTTTATGGAAGCATGGTGGTAGCAGAACAGACAAAACACAGCAATATTTGGTAAGATTGCAATGATAGCTTCTGCTTTTGAAATTGCTTCTTTTTATTGTTCCCTGTCCTTGATACTTAAGGGTTACTAGCCAGGTAGAGTTTCATTGTGCTGATATGTATTGAAGTGTAGCAATGATTTTACATTTCACTTATTCTAGTGGTTTTAGTACGTTACTTCTGTTGTAGAGGAAAAGCAAAGACCTGAGTGAGGAGGCTGGAAATCTGAATGAATAACATAGCTAGAAATGCACAGCAGTTCAGGTAGCAGTCATGGAGAGTGGTTCTTCTTTCTCGCCTCTGAGGTTATTTAATATCATTTGCAGTTGTGCTAATTTGCTTCCAATCCCTTTTCACCCAGCACCCCCTGTGCTTACCTGTACCAACCTCTGGTTTAAAACTTTTTTTCTCCTTATTTTAAAATGGTTCCAAGGGTTTGCCTCTCCCCATATTTATGAACCCTGGAATCTTTGAAGATTTACATTTGGGTCCCAATCCACCCTTTTAACTTTGAATTAATTCTCACGTTTTCAGCTGTTGCAGCAGTCTCTGGAGTTGCTACCTTAATCTCTCTCTCTCTTATTATAATCATTCCTGACCACTAATTTTTTTCCTCTCCCAGAATGTCATAAAGTGTGAATTCTTATTTGACTAACAATTCCAGGAAGCGCCCTGGAATCATTTAGAGTCAGAGTTCTAATAATAAAGGGGATCATCACATGAAGGTACAAGAGTTGAACACTTCATCAAAATGAAATGTTAAACTCTTGTACCTTTATGTTATGATCCCCTTCCAGTTTCTTGTGCTTATAACCCCTCAGTAGTTATCAAATGTTAATTTGGAAAGAAATCCCATTGATTTTTATGAGGGAAGATAAACAAGTTGTTCCAAAAAGCCTAGTAAGTAAACCTAGTAAGTGCAAAGTGAGACGTTTAACCTTGATGATAGAGGAAGTTCTGGAAACAACCATCTGATATAAAATTATCAATCACTTAGGTGTGTGCATTCATTAGGGGAAGGCTGCATGGATTTTCATTTTGAAGAAAATATTTAACTAACATACTACAGTCTTACTTGAAGTCACAGAGGGTTGATGAGGGAAATATGATTGAAATGACCTTCCAGTAGGCATTTGATAAGCTGTTGCATTTTCTCAAGATTAAGACCATATTATAATAGAGTCAAACATCATGGATTTAAAAATAAAATTGGCTCAGTAACAGCTGGCTCACAGCAATAGCAGCCTGCATTTGCTCCTGATCTCCGGTGCTATCTGTGTGGAGTTGCACATTTTCCACATGGCTGCATGAGTTTCCCTGAGTGCTCTAATTTTCTCCCAATGTGCTTGCCTGGGGTTAATTGGTTACTGTAAATTGCTCTTGGGTAGGTGAGAGTGGAGTTGATGGGCAGAGTTTGAGAATAGGAGCAGGTGTCGTCACCAATTAACTGGACTCTTAAAAACTGACACTCATTCCTCAATCACACTTTTACTTACTTGTGCACAAGTGAACAGTGTGACCCCTGTCTCCATAAAGTATGAACAAAGAAATATCATTTTTATACAGAGCAGTGCACGCACACAATGCTGGAGGAACTTAACAGGTCAGGTAGGATCTATTGAAAGGAATAAACAGTTGACATTTTGGGTCAAGACCATTCATCATTTTTATACAAAAAAGATTGGTTGGGTATGGATACTGACCAATTGGTAATATTGTATATGTTTGAAGTTTAAAGTAAATTTTATTATCAAAGTACAGATATGTCACCATATACAACCGAGATTCATTTTCCTGTGGGCTTAATCAACAGATTTATAAAATAAAAAGTATTATAGCATCAATGAAAGACCACCCAACTAGGGCATTGAACAGCAGTGCAGAAAATGACAAACTGTGCAAATACAAAAAGATTAAAGCAATAATAAGTAAATAAACAATAAATATGGAGAAAATGAGGTGAAGAGTCCTTGACAGTTGAGTCCAATGGTTTTGCACATATTTCAATGATGGGACATTTGAAGTTATCCCTTTTAGTTCAAGAACCTGATGGTTGAGGGGTAATAGCTGTTCCTTAACCTGGTGGTGTGAGTCCTAAGGCTCTTGTATCCCTTTCTTGATGGCAGCAGCGAGAAGAGAGTGTGGCCTAGGTGATGGTGGTCCCTGATGATGGATGTTGCTTTCTTGCGACAGCACTTCATGCAGATGTGCTCAGTGATTTTGGGGGTGGGGGGGTGTTTTACCCGAGATAGACTGGGCTGATCCACTACTTTTTGTACGATTTTGTACAACTTTTTGTGATTGATCTTGCAAAATTGCTTATTTGTGAGATCAATCACATTACTGTAATGTTGTTAATAGCCTATAGAATCTCCACATTAAATGCCATTAATACTTCAGAATTAGTAAAATAACTGACCAATAGTAAGTGTCATCCTAGAATCTTTTGTTTGCATCCTTGTCTTTGTATGCCAGTCCCCAGCTATGCTAAGGGAAGACCTTTTTTGCCTAAGTTGACTGCACACTTACCTGTAAGCTGTCCTTGCTTGGACGTTGTCTTAAACCTTGCTTTGTTTCAACTTCCATGTACAAAAAATAAGCAATGGGATGGGATTGCACTACAAGCTGGTATTGACTTGAATAGCCAAATTGCAGCTTTCTGTATTGTGAGATATATGGTGGCAAATCCCAAAGACATTCAGGCTTGTAGGTTAATTGGTCACTATAAATTGCCCCTAGTGTGTAGATGAGTGGTAGAATTTGGGAAAAGCTGACAGGAATGTAGGAAGAATATGATAGCGTAACTGTGTGTTTAATGATTGGCGTGGAATAAAAGTGGGAAGGTGAACCAGAGAGAGGAATATGTGGGTGGTGGACAGATTGAGAGGGTGGGGGTGGAGAAGGAGACAAGGTGATGGTGCTGGTTGGTTGGGGTGGGGAACAGAAGTGATTTCTAGAAGTTAGAGAAATCAATGTTCGTGTTGTCAGTTTGGAGTCTCCCAAGGCAGAATACAAGGTGCTGTTCCATCAATCTGCATCTAGCCTCAACTTGACAGCAAATGAGGTTGTGGACAGACATGTCAGAACAGGAAGTGGAATCAAAATGACTGGTCACCGGGAGATCCCAGTTACAACAGATAGAGCGAAGGTGCTCGACGAACCAGTTTCCTCCCCAATCCGTGTGAGTGTAGTGAACTGTGAGGGTGATAGTAAGTAGATGTAATGGTAAGCCAGTGAAATGGGGAAAGGAGAGTTAACCTATTCAACCTGAGTAACCAAAAGGGAAGAATTTGCACAATTATGGGCAAAAGGCAAGAGAATGACCAACTAAGTTGTTCTTGTCTAAAGCCAGTAAAAACTCCAAATAGCCTGAGTCCTGATGAAGTTTATCAGCCCAAAACATGGCCTGTTTATTTCCCTCCACAGATGCTGCCTGACCTGCTGAGTTCCTTCAGCATTTTGTGTGTGTGTTTGATACTTTGGATTTCCCACATCTGCAGATTTTTGTCTGTGATTCTGTTACCTGTATCCTGTGGACATTAATGAAATTGCATATATTGTAGAATATTTTGTGTGGTGAAGGAAAGACACTTCTCTTATTCAACCATCCTTTTTTTATTCTTTTTTATAGGTCTTTAGGTGTTGCATTATGGGAGTTATTTGAGAACGCCAGCCAGCCGTACATGCACCTTTCTGACAAAGAGGTGCTAATCTTTGTTATAAAGGAACAGCAAATTAAACTCCCTAAACCTCAGCTGGAGTTGACTCACTCTGACAGATGGTAATTGCTTGGTTTTATAGCTTTATATGTTTTGAAATGTAATTCCCACTGTTATACCTGTGTTAGTCATAGGGCTTATGTAGACAAGGCACTGTTGCTAAGAAACAAAGATGCATGATATGCTTATCTGACATTAAAATGTCTACGTCCGTTTATTTATAAACCCGCAGAGTCAAAAATATTAAGTAAATCTGTTCTTTAGGATGAATCTGCGTCAATGTTATCAGATTGAAACCGCAATTGCATTATTGTGTCTGCAGTAAGGCAATTGGCGGGATGTGGGAGGTGGAGGAAATTGTCTGTGTTTAAAAGTAGCCCCTTAAGAAGTGAAGAAGTACAATATTTAAACTAGTCAGAGTCAGAATCACGTTTAATATCACTAGCACATGTCATGAAATATATTGTTTTGCGATATGGTGCAATACATAAAAAGCCTATAAATTACAATAAGAAATCTTCTTAAAAATTAAAGTAGTAATGCAAAAATAGCGAGGTAGTTTTCTTGGGTTGGTTCATTGTCCATTCAGAAATCTGATGGCAGAGGAGAAGAAGCTATTGCCAAAACGTAGTTAGAAATCTATCTGTACAGATTGAAATGTGGTTGTATTGGAATGATCTTAAAACCATTCATGAACTGTTGTTTGAAGTTGAAAGGGAATGTTTAATTTAATACCCGGATTCTAAGAATTAAAAGAGTATTGATGTAAATTCGCTAATTTGGAGATAATGTTATTGAACTATAGTAAACCTTTACAAATTAATAAACATGCAGCATGGTTGCATTGCCTCAATTCCTAAAACGTGAGAGGGTGCTTGCATTGACATTTTTACATGTCAGCATCGATTGTATCCTAAGTACCAAGGGTTAGAAGCTTTAACAAGCAGCTTGTGCTCAAGCTGTAGTATGTGCCAAAATCAGAAAGGATTGATGCCTTTCCCTAAACCCCCTTTAGGAGACATTTAAAGGTATTTGATTCATGATTGTGACCATAAGGCATAGTCTGCTGAGGCTGTATACCCTCCACTATAGGAAACATCCTCTCCATGCCCAGTCTACCTCGGCCTTTCAAAATTTGATAGGTTTTAATGAGGACAGAATTCCCTTTATGGCATCTAGAAAATAGGGATCTGGGATTAATTCGGTAACTTTGGCAAAAAGTTTCGTGGGCAGTCTGTGGTATAAATTGAATTGAAAATACACGTGGACTAAGATGTTAACTATCCTGTGCTATCACCAGTGGGATCATCAGTTGATCTGCCACCTGTCTTCAGGAGTTTCGGCCTGATTATGATCAAGACTCCCTCGAGGTGATGGGCCAGCAGTGCTAAAGCACCACCTCCCACTGGTGAGCATAAAAACTTGGCATTGGCCTCTATCAGAGTTGTTGGTCACTTCCATCCAACAGATAGTCTGCTCTTCAGGTGTCTATGCAGCTACTGAAGGGTTTGCAAAAGATGGAGACACTGTCCAACTATCTGCCCCTGTGGACGTACTTAGTCCACACCCATGATGGTCCTGTCTTTGCTGCCGCAGCTACAGCCCTGCTGGTTGACTTGATCTCTCTTCTAGTGAAGCCAAGGTCATGCAGCCCCTTCTGGAAAATGAACCTACTTCAAATGGATAGCATGAGACCTTCCACCCTCTGTCTCTGCACTCTGATCTTAAATCTGCATACTTAGCTAACTTGCACTCATGGGCTTCATCAATGTTGTCTTCCCAGGGGACAGTGAGTTCACCAATAATCACTTCTCTACTGGTGTCAGACCATACAATTATATCTGGACGCAATTTGGTGAAAGCTATTTGCTCCTGGAAACTGGCTTTTCCATCCAGGTTGGCCTTGACACACCAATCATTGGCTGAAGAAAGTATGCTCAATCGTAGGCCTGCACTGTACACCCTTGACTTGGAGCCTTCTTTCACAAATGATATGCGATGTTCTGTGCAACATGGGGCATGAGATAAGTTGTGCTGCAGTACTCTGCTCAACTGCTTCTGTTACAGCTTTGAGAACGTTGTTATGTCTCCAAGTATACATGCCACTGGAAAGATTGACTCTGCATGCACTCAAAGTATGTTGAAGTGTTCCCTTCTCGCCACAAGCAGTACACCTGTCTGTCCTATCTTCATACCAGGCGCTGAGGTTGGCAGGTGTTGGGAGCAGGTCATATGCTGCTCTGCATAGAAAAGAAATGCGGAGCGGTTCCATCTGCCACAGAACATTCCAAGATAGCTGCCGTTGTTCAACACTTTCCCACCGGGTCCAAGCCCCTTGTTTGGTCAGGCCAGCTGATTTAGCTAACCTCTTCTCCTCTTCTACCTCTCATATTTCTTGCGTTACAAGCTCACGACACTCCTTACCTGTAGAAGATGATCACCACTTGTGGGTTGTCCATCCGAGTCCCTGGCGGCCTAACTGGGTAGCACCAACCATCTCCTTGTGCTTCAATCTAGAGTCTGCCTCATCAACTGCTACCTGGGCTGACCACTTCCTGCCTGATCACACATCCGGCTGGGTGTTCTTGATGACAGGGTCTTTTGAGTCTCAAAGCATCAAGAATGATCTTACCTTGGCTACCTTGACCTCTTCAACAAGGGATTGCACTGGGATGGTAAGCTTTGCCTGGCTACTGTGGATTGCAGCATTGGTGAGGCTGCTCGGTACTCCAAGCCACTTCTTCAGATACTTGTTGATCTTCCATTCCATTGCCTCAACATGGGACATTGCCACTTCATAGACAGTTAGTGGCCACTTTATCCGTGGCATCAGTCCGTACTTCAAGCACCACAACTTCAACTTGCCAGGCAAGCCACACTTGTCAACAGACATCAGACCTCTGCTGATCTGTTCTCCTGTCTCTTGAACGCTCTTGGTGTCTCTCAGCTTCTCTGTGTACCATCGCCCAAGGCTCTTAGCTGGTTGGTCCTGAATGGATGGACTCTCCTTCCCACAAAGGGTGAAATGAAAGTCAGCCAGCTTCCCTCTTCTAAGAACAAGGCTCCTTGACTTCTTGATCTTGAACTTCATTCTTCCCCAATCCATTAGCTTCTTGAGTCTAGATAGTACACTTTCCACTGCCTCCGTGCTAGGACCCAAAAGGGGGAGATTGTCCATAAATGTTCATATTGGTGGTAACTCCCCTCCGCCATCAAGTGCGACACCTGGTCCCACTGATTCTGCAGCCCTCACAATGACCTCCATGGCTAACCCAAAAAGGATGGGTGAAATCGCACATCCCATTGGGATACCAATGTCCAAGCTCTGCCACCTAGTTGTAAACTGTTGAGTGGAAAACCTCATCCAGAAGTCGTTGTAGTACTGCATAACAAAGTTCCTCACCTTAGCAGGAATCCATAAGAATATATATATATATACTGTGTTTGTTTTGACCATAAGACCATCAAACATAGGAGGAAAAATAGACCATGGTGCCAGCTCCACCATTCTCCCAGAGAGTTATGGGGGTCTGGAATGCACTGCCTCGGAAGGCAGTGGAGGCCAATTCTCTGGATGCTTTCAAGAAGGAGCTAGATAGGTATCTTATGGATAGGGGAATCAAGGGATATGGGGACAAGGCAGGAACCGGGTATTGATAGTAGATGATCAGCCATGATCTCAAAATGGCGGTGTAGGCTCGAAGGGCTGAATGGTCTACTTCTGCACCTATTGTCTATTTAATTTATTACCTCTCTCAACCTCATTCCGCTGGCTTCTCCCTGTAACCTTTGACACCCTGATTAACCCAATAACGGCCTCCACAGCCGTCTACAGCCATGAATTCCACATGTTCATTACTCTCTAGATAAAGAAATTCCTCCTCATTTCTGTTCCAAATGGACATCCTTGTATTCTGAGTCTGTGCCCCCTGGTCCTGGGCTCCCCAGATATTAGAAACATCCTCTCAACTCCATTCTGTCTAGGCTCTTCAGTATTCTACAGGTTTCAAAGAGATCCACCCTCATTCTTCTAAGCTCCAGTAAGTACAGGCCCAAAGCCATCAAATGCTCCTCAGACATTAACCTTTTCATTTCCGGGATCATTCTTGTGAACCTCCTGTGGAAATTTTGTGAAAATCAATGGCACTTACCAGTTAGCTATTTCATCATCATTCAGCCATTACATTTTTCCAGTATTTTGTGATCTACCATCCTCCCATGTTACATCCTGAGAAGCAAAAAAAGAAATTTCTGATTTCCAAAAGCAATCAACTAATTTTCGAGAAACTACTTTGCTTAGAAGTGTGCTCCTTTCCCCATTACCTCTTTCCACCATTCCAACTTCCTGTTCATAACAATATAACAGGAATTTGCTCTATCCCTTTATCAGCCTTTGAAGCCAGATTTCAAATTTTCTACAAACTGTCTCCGCAGTTTGTTCAGTTAATCAAAGCCTGATCGGTAAAAGTAGCTCTAAGTATGTAATTTTGTTCTTAGCTCAAGTAAGTTACATCCAGTGTCCCCAGATACTCTTTAACCCATGTAACCCAAAATAGCCTATTTATGAGAATAAAATCTAATCCTTTAATTATTTTAAAACCCTTAAGCTTTTGAAGATTTTGCTTTTCTAATGTAAAAATCCTCACCTTTCTTGGCCTGTCATGCTAATGAAAATACTTTAAATGAGATGCCAATCTAGTGTTTGTGAGTCCCTGTCTCGCAATCATAATCAAACAAGTTTCAGTCATGCTTTGCTGTTCAAGGTCTTGAGAGAAAATGGTAACCGTAGTTCCTTCTTCATGGTTTGAACAAGGCTTATGTTAGACTTGAACTTCAAAAAGTAAATTTATTATCAAAATGCATATATACTACGAGGTTCGTGTTTTGGCAGGCATTTACAGGAAATTAAGTAATACAACAATCAATGAAAAACTACACACAAAGACCAAGAAACAACTGACTTGCAAAAGAAGATGAACTGAGTGCAATTGCAAAAAAATACTGAGCACATGAGTTGTAGAGTTCCTGAAAATGAGTCCATAGGTATGTAAGTATTTATTTAGCGATACAGCATGGAATAGGCCCTTCTGGTCCTTCAAACCAGGCTATCCCAGCAGCCTCCAATAAACCTGATTACCTCTAATCTAATCATGGGACAATTTACAACGACCAATTAACCTACCCAGTACGTCTTTGGATTGTGGAAGGAAACCAGAGTAAGCCCATGCATTCCACAGGGAGGATGTAGAGAGACTCCTTACAAAACAGCACCAGAATTGAACCTTGAACTCCAGAATGCCCCAAGCTATATTAGTGTCGCACTAACCCCTTCCTACCATGATGCCCAGGTTGTGGAATCAGTTCAGTGTTGAGGTGAGTGAAATTATCCATGCTGGTTCAAGAGCCTGATGGTTCAGAGCTGTTCCTGAACCTGGTGGTTGGACCTGAGGCTCCTGTGTCACCTCCTTGATGGTAGTGGTGAGAAGAGAGCATAGCCCACATGGTGGTGTCCTCTAATAGATGCTGCTTTCTTGTAGATGTGCTCAGTGGTGGGAAGAGCTTTTCCTGTGAGGTACTGGGCTGTATCTACCACCTTCTGCAAGATTTTCCTTGGCTCCAGTTACTTTTGTGTTTTTTCCACCCTCCCCCCTTTCATGTCCATTTCATTAATGAGTTAGCTTTGAGAGAGGTGAAGACACCTTTGCAAACGAGAGACAAAATGGAAAAGTATGATTTGGAGAATTGCCATTGTTTTCCCGCAGCAGAACACTTTGTCCGGGGTTTGATTAGAAATATGGTGCAAGATAAAATAAAACAAAGCACACATGCATACATGAGGTGTCAACGGGCAAGCACAATCCAAGGGAGAGACAAACAGACACAGGATGAAAAGAGATTGCTGAGAAAGGAAGTGAGAGACGGAATACCAGACAAAAGAAAGTGAAGACTATTAAAACATCTGTGTGAAAGCTAAAATGGTTAAAATTAGAGGCACGTGGGAAGAGAAATACACTCAGTGGCCACTTCATTTGGTACTTCCTGTACCAAATAAAGTGGCACTGAGTCTGTCTGTGGTCTTCTGTTGGTATAGCACGTCCATTTCAAGGTTTGCCGTGTTGTGCATTCAGAAATGCTCTTCTGCACACCATGGTTGTGACTCATAATTATTTGAGTTACTGTTGCCTTTCTGACAGTTTGAAGTAGCCTAACCATTCTCCTCTGACCTCTCTCATTAATAAGGCATTTTTACCACAGAGCTGCTGCTCATTGGATGTTTTTTGCTTTTCACATCATTCTCTGTAAATTCTAGAGACTGTTGTGCGTGAAAATCCCAGATGATCAGTTTTTAAGATACTCATATCACCCCATCTGGCACCAAGAATCATTCCACAGTCAGAGTCACATAGATTACATTCCTTCTCCGTTCTGATATTTGGTCTAAACAACTGAATCTCTTGACCGTGTCTGTGTGCCTTTATGCATTGAGTTGCTGCAACATGATTGGCTGATTAGATATTTGCATTAACAAGCAGGTGTACAAATGTACATTTAAAAAAAAGTGGCCAGTGAATATTAAGATGAGAAACACTGGAAAAACAAAATGAAACAATTACTGGAAAACTGAAATATAATAGAAAATGTAAGTGGTCAGCTTGACTATTTATAAAAGAAATTAAAGATGTAACTTGCTTCGCCTAGCGGCTTAGTATAGGGGGTGATAAACCCCCCCCCCCCCACCCCCGGCTCGGCCAAACTTAAGAAATCTTGTTCGGGTGGATGCTGTGCAATGTGTCCCCTATAACAAATCAGTATCCTGAAATAACACAGTACACGATATGCAATTAAACGATTAAGCTTTATAACTCTTACTAGTAGAGAAGTTAGTAGAGAAATGAAATAAAAGAAAAAAAGGAGCCCAATCTTATTAAACAGTCTGTGCGCAAAGTTGGAGCTCACTGAGAAACCGATCATTCACCATCGACCTTCTCCGATGATCGCTGCCCTTCGGACCCTCGCTTCGAGTCCACCCCATCCGGCGGTCTACCAACTCTCTCCATTCGTGTCTTCTCTCCTCATCTCTCTCTCTGCCAAGAGCCCATGAAAATAAACTCCTTCCAGAATCACAAGACAGGGCAACAAAATCCTGATTGACTAACATGCATCCACAGTCCCATTATCTCCAGCCATAACCCAAACATTGCTGCTACAGAGTAACCATTACTTCAGCAGTGAACATTACAGAGAAGCCATTACAACGCATTACAAAGATAATATTGTTATGAAATCCCGTAACTGGATCACATACCAGCAAAAATAGAGAGGTCCGTTGAAGTCTGATGGTACTATTTTTAAAAGTCTTTATTTATGAAGGGGCACAAAAATAAGATTAATACAAACATTCAGCTAATATACGTCGTCACTACTCAATCTAAAAGCGCGGGTCTAATAATAACCATCAATAAGAAACAGCTTGATCGTTTGTCTAGGGGATAATATATTGTCCGATGGAAATATAAAAGTCACTCAGTTCCTGCAGGCTTCAGCCTTTTGGGGACCGCTGGGTTTTCACTTGTTGGAGAGAGAGAGAGATTGGTGAGAAAAGAAACTTGCCCGGGTATTTTATGAAGCGAATCCGTTGAATCAGGGAAGCAGGCTTCCCCGTTGTTAGCTAAAAGCTGGTTTCCGTGGTTCCAGTCACCGATTCCAGCAACGGAATCGAACGCACGTGACTTCCTTCAAATGGCTTCCCGCTACTACGGGATCGTTAGCGTTTCTTCTGGTGCGTCTGAAGAGGTTGTTCCCCCAGACCCTCTTTTATACTTCCTCACGGGGTCTCAGATGTCAATCAGGTTGGGATGATGCAATCTCTCTCTCAACCAGCCCACTTTGCCTGAGGGCTTGCACGTAGCATAGTCCCCAATCCACAAATGTGGTCTCCAGGAGACAATGGTCAATGTCGCATTATTTTGCATCGCGGTGGAACGAGGTATTCGGTACGTCTCTCTCTCTCCCATTTCCTAGGTCTACTGACCACCCTCAACTAGTGCTCTTGCGATTCTCACAAAGGAGGGGGCTACGGACATAACACCTCCCCTCTTAAAGGCGTTTTTTTACCAGCGGTTAAAAACGGATTAGTACAGAGTCTTACAGGATTTTTGAATCTAACACAATACACAAGCTTCTCTTTTCACTACAGAGCAATACAGGTATACATTTAATTCGACATCCAAACGGTTAACGATTACAATGGCATTTCCTTTAATATTGTAACACCTTGTACCTTTCTAAAGTCTCGTAGCATCAGACTTCAACTTAATAACCACCTTTTTTTTTCAGCAACAAAACTAAGGAGTTGTGATCTTCGCTTATGTGCATCTACAAAAGTTTATGCGAATACTAATCGTTTCGGTCGTTTTACTTAACCGGCAGGTTTCCAAGGGGGCTGTCATTATTATTCACAGGCTTTGGCGAAATCCCCTACAACCTGCTTTGCTGTTTAAAATGGCATCCCCATTAACCGTCGCCTCTTTTCTGGTGAGTCCCTCCCCGTGGGGAACTTGAGTAATTTGGAGTGGTAAAATCCCGCCTGCCTCGTTCATAGGGGTTATTTTATCAACACCGTGTCCCAAACTTAGACCATTTCCACCCAATTCTTTAATTTTACTCAGGTGGCTAGCCCTTTTGTCAGGACACTTCAGGCTATTGGCTTTTAATTCAAACTCTTGGTTCAAGTAGCATTTCGAATTCGGCCTCTTCACACCCCATCCTGGCATAACAATAGAGTGGGAGGGCCCACTATCTCCTGGCTCACTCTGTAAGCGATCTGCCAGGTTTAAAATTTCTTCATTCGACTTGGGAACTACAGACTTTCCGTTTCCTTCCATAATAATCCTCATCTCCCCATTAAATTCTGCATTAACTTTGAACACACCTTCGAGTACAAACACCTGGGAACTCATGGTTACCAAGGTTAACCTTTTTTCCACTGAACCAAGTCAATCTGACCCACAAGGACGGCTGCCCTGTTCCACTGAATCAAATACCTCAGACTTCTTCTGAGCTCCATTACTAGGTTCAGTACCACATGCATCCCCACCTTGGACACACTCAAACGGGGCATTGGCCTCTTTCAGGCTTTCAATACCCGTACCCTTTTTAAATTCTAAGTTCCCCTGTTTCTCCCAGGTACTCCCTGGGCAACTCCCTTCCAGAGTAAACTCAACCCCGCGGGCTGAAACAACCTCATCTGCCAACCCAGCAGATTTCTTCGAGGTAAGGGCACCCTTTTCATCTAGAGCTGCCCTCATTTCATTATTGGGAACACCTTTAGAAGTTTCAACTTCCTCAAACAGTTCTGCCAAACCAGACAGATCATCCATGTCCAACTCTGGACCTCTTAACCGCTCTATCGGTTCCTCATCTTTATTTTTTGCCTCTAGGACCTTTCTCCTTGCTAAAGGCAGATCTATCTCCGCTCCCTTACTCTCTTTCACTTTACTACTCTTTGTTTTACCACCCTCTAAACCCTCGTGGTACAGGGTCGGTAGAAACGTCTCGGCCAAATCAAAACTGGCCAGATTTAAACTACTCTCGTTCTCAGCTGCCTTTCTCGACAGACTGCGAGTGACCGCGCATGCGGGATAGATCTGGGACTCGAGGGGTGGGGCCACCACACTTGGCGGGTCGGCATCATGGCTGCCCAAACCTTACCACCTGCTAAATCGTTACCAAGAAGGACGTCCGCATCAGTTCTCGGGAACTCTGATGGCACCCCTATTTCAACGGGTCCAGACACCAGCTCACAATCCATAATGGCCTCATGTAAAGACACCATTTCTATCTTTTTACTGATCCCCTCTACCGCTACCATGCCTGTTTTTCAACCAAATTCTAGTACCTTACTGCTGATCAACGACAGCTCAGCCCCCTTCTCGTACTCTGTCTACCCGGGGCTCTCTTGTCGATTTACTGATTACCACGGCACACCCGATAGGGACTGCGGCTTTCCCTTTTCCTATCTCTTTCCTCAGAGCAAAGCATCTAGATGCAATATGCCCTCCCTTTCCACAATTAAAACAGGTCAAGCCCGGAAACCTCTGGCCGTCTTGCCTTTCCCCCTCAACCTTACCGCTAGCTCCTGGTGGGACCTCTGCCTCACACATTGGACTTTCTTGATCGTTCCCACGGTCTCTGTGGGAACTTTTATTCGAGAAAAACTTTGTCTTGGGGGTTAGGGCATTTTCATCTGCGAATCTAGCAAATTCTGAAATGGACTTATTCGGCTTCTCATTCAAATACATCCGGATGTCCTCCGAAACACAACCTTTAAATTCCTCAATCAAAAGTAACTCCCTAAGACGCCCATAATCCTCGTCCACTTTTTCCGCGGTGCACCAACGGTCCAAGAGCACACCCTTCTCATGGGCAAACTCGGTATACGTCTGATTCCACCCTTTTCGTAAATTTCTGAACTTTTGTCTATATGCTTCAGCTACTAGCTCGTAACCCCAGAGAGTGGCTGCCTTCACCTGGTCATATTTCTCTTCCCCTTCCCCCTCCGTGGACAATGCCGCATATGCCCGCTGGGCCTTCCCTCTTAACACACTTTGTAACAACGCCACCCACTGCTCTCGGGGCCACTTCTGATTCACTGCCACCTTTTCAAAAAGCAAGAAATAACTATCAACATCCGTCTCCTCGAACGGGGGTACTAACCTCAATGCTCGACTGACATCAAACTGCTCCTCTCGGTCCGACCCCTGACTTCGTGGCTCTTGCCTTAACTTCTCCATCTCCAAGTCATGTTTCTTCTGTCTCTCTGCCTCCTTCTCCTTCTCGGCCCTCTCCTTCTTCTCGGCCCTCTCCTTCTCCTTCTCGGCCCTCTCCTTCTCCTTCTCGGCCCTCTCCTTCTCCTTCTCGGCCCTCTCCTTCTCCTTCTCGGCCCTCTCCTTCTCCTTCTCGGCCCTCTCCTTCTCCTTCTCGGCCCTCTCCTTCTCCTTCTCAGCTGCTTCCAGCTCTTTTAGCTGAAGTTCATGCTCTTTCTTTCTCGGCCCACTCTCTCTCGGCCCTTTCCTTCTCTATTTCCAGCTGTTTTAACTTAATTTCATGTTCCCACCTTAATTTCTCCAACTCTAACTGAGCTGCCCCACTAGCTGGTACCTTTTCAGGGATATTTTCCAATACCTCAGCTGTAAACACATTCTTCCCAATATAATACTGAGTTATTGCCCTTCGCACCTCCCGCTTTTTCATTGACAACCTCACCCCTGCGAGGGTTAACTCCTTCGCCAATTTTATCAAGTCTGATTTGGAGGCCGCCTCCAGAGTCGGGTTTTCTATAAATTCACCCACGTCCATCTTTGCTAGTTTCCCATCTGGCTACCCGCGTAACTAGATCCAAGTTTTGGACCTACAAGCCCGATTCACTGGCCCTCCAATTTGGTGTCATATCCCGAGACGAGAACCCCAACTGTTATGAAATCCCGTAACTGGATCACTTACCAGCAAAGATAGAGAGGTCCGTTGAAGTCTGATGGTACTATTTTTAAAAGTCTTTATTTATCAAGGGGCACAAAAATAAGATTAATACAAACATTCAGCTAATATACGTCGTCACTACTCAATCTAAAAGCGCGGGTCTAATAATAACCATCAATAAGAAACAGCTCGATGGTTTGTCTAGGGGATAATATATTGTCCGATGGAAATATAGAAGTCACTCAGTTCCTGCAGGCTTCAGCCTTTTGGGGACCGCTGGGTTTTCACTTGTTGGAGAGAGAGAGAGAGATTGGTGAGAAAAGAAACTTGCCCGGGTATTTTATGAAGCGAATCCGTTGAATCAGGGAAGCAGGCTTCCCCGTTGTTAGCTAAAAGCTGGTTTCCGTGGTTCCAGTCACCGATTCCAGCAACGGAATCGAACGCACGTGACTTCCTTCAAATGGCTTCCCGCTACTACGGGATCATTAGCGTTTCTTCTGGTGCGTCTGAAGGGGTTGTTCCCCCAGACCCTCTTTTATACTTCCTCACGGGGTCTCAGATGTCAATCAGGTTGGGATGATGCAATCTCTCTCTCAACCAGCCCACTTTGCCCGAGGGCTTGCACGTAGCATAGTCCCCAATCCACAAATGTGGTCTCCAGGAGACAATGGTCAATGTCGCATTATTTTGCATCGCGGTGGAACGAGGTATTCGGTACGTCTCTCTCTCCCATTTCCTGGGTCTACTGACCCCCCCTCAACTAGTGCTCTTGCGATTCTCACTAAGGAGGGGGCTGCGGACATAACAATATCAAATTGAAAGAAAAGGCTTAAGAAGTTTATCAGAGTACTAGAACATAGAAATTTACAGCATATTACAGGCCCTTCAGCCCACAATGTTATGCCGACCATGTAACCTACTCTAGAAACTGCCTAGAATTTCCCTAGCGCATAGCCTAATTTTCTAGGCTCTATGTACCTATCTAAGAGGCTCTATTTACACATCCAGACATTTCCACAGCAACTACTTCAGTGAGAATTGTTTTAGATGACATGCCAAATCTTCTCAAACTGCTAAGAAAACAGAGGCACCGCTGTGCTTTTCTTCAATATGGTGCTTGCATGCTGGACCCAGGACAGAGCCTCCGAAATAATGACACAGGAATTTAAAGCTGTTGACCCTCTCCACTTCTGATCCCCCGATACCCTGATGAGGACTGACTTGTAGACTTCTGGTTTCTTTCTCCTGAAGTCAATAATCATTGATTATTGATTAATTATTGAATTTTTCATTGGTTCTATCTTTTCTCTTTGTTTTACTGTGAATGCCTACAAGAATATGAATCTCAGGGTAGTATTTAGTGACATACATGTACTTTGATAATAAATTTAATTTGAACCTTAAGAGTTAAAAGAAGCCAATCCTGAGGACTGGAAGCATTTTAGAATTCAGTAATGAATGACCTAGAAATTGATAACAGGAGACATAAATTAAGAGCAAATTATAAGAAATTTAAGAGCTCAAGAAAGGAGCCAGCAACTGTAAGATCTTCTATAAGTACATATAAAGGTAATTGAGAATCCCTTGTAAACAGATGAGAGAATTTATAATGGGAAATAAGATTAGGTTCCCTAACTAAAGTTTTAACTGCAGGCTCTGCAGCATGAATGGAAATGCAAGTTCACTTCAATAATGAAGTTCTATCTTACAGGTATGAAGTTTTGCAGTTCTGTTGGTTAGCTCCAGAAAAGAGACCAACAGCTGAGGAGATTCATCGTCTGCTAACTTACCTCCGCATGCAGAGTCAGAAGGAATGCGAGGACGACTTTGAAATGAGATGGAATGCACTGAAGTCCAGCAACAACAATCGGCAGGCGATGGTGAACAATTCGTCGTTTCCAATCCTGGAGCACTTTGTTGCTGAGCAACTGAACCAGGAGATGGATGATATCCTCACGGTCACTGAAACTAGTAAAGGACTGAATTTTGAGTATGTGTGGGAGACAGCTAAACTTGACCATTTTGAAGACCATGTTCAAGGAAATGATGGTGCAAAGGTGAACTATCAGAGCATTTTCTACCCCACAGATACTTCTGAGAAAGGTGATTTCTCTATTGTCCACACTCAATCAGATAATAAATTCACTAGGAAGGAGGATAAAGGAAGTCCGCTTGTATCAGGGATCGTTCCTGTATTTGATACTCACTATCCCTCCATTGGAAGTGAATACTATATACAGCTGGAGGAACAAAGTGAAACTAACTTAGATGTTGATGAAAATTCAGGCTTTCCCAATGAGGGGACCTTCCAGACCAAGGATTCCCAGTCCTTTGTTATCCTCGGAGACTCTGGAGATGATTTGAGTACGGATGTGGATTTCTTTCCACATTGCAATGAAGACTTGCAAAAGTCTGAACTAACAGAGGCATTGATTACTTCCAGCACTCCTAGTTATGCTGAAAGCCCTAGCCACAATGATATCTTCTATGATCACAAGTTGGAGGAGATGCCTTACAACAAAGGAATCTTGAACACTGATGAAATCATAATGCTAGATCTACCCGAACTCAGTGAGATTACAAGGAAAAATGCACTTGGTCTAGTTTCAAATAAAGAAACTCCCATGGAGTCGTTAATCCATCAACCTGTGTCACTTGATTTAAACACCTCTAGTCCCATTTTGGAAGAAAAAATAGACTTTGTTTTCACAGAAAGCATCAATAGTGATGGCCGTTCGGGATTGACCCGATCTGAGGGGTTGCCCTCGAATTTTTTTCTTAAAGAAAATAAACTTTTACACGACTCTTCACCCAAAGGTGATGCCGGCAGTGATACAGGAAACTTGGTGACTTTATCAGATTTTAGTGTTGCCTCTGTTAATTCGCACATACCTGCGGACAGAACAATAGACACAGGGTTAGCTGATCAAAGTAAGCAAATAACTAGTTCTCAACTGCATGGAATTGCATGCAGCTTTACTGACCAAGTTTATTCACAGAGTAGTTCACTTCAAATTCCAAATGATAATAAATGGGCATCGGACATTTTTTTGGATGAGAATAAGGTGATGTGTAAAGATCAGCAAGTTAAGACAGAGTCAGATGAAGGTTGTGTAATGCATGGTAGTTCAGGGTTAGGATATGACACTACTGATGGCTGCATTTCCAAACGCAGTTTCAATTTGCCTGATGCGCACTGCCAAGAGACTGCTCAATGCAGTGAAAGTGCCGCTGCTAGCATGTGCAATAATGCCAAAACGTACCACCTTACTGAAGGTGGAACTGTGGAAGAAAACACAGCTGTTGTTTCAGTAACAGAATTGGCAAAGCAAACTGAAGCTGTAGACCAAGCACACAATGCACTCAAAATAGATAAAGACATCTTGGGTCATTATGGCCAGGACACCAAATTATCAACTGGACACTTGGCTGAACTCTTCTCAAAAACATTATCAACTTCTCCCCTCTCTGGAACCCCAAATGATTCTGAATCGTTGGCTGCTGAAAAATATGCTTGTTCAGAGATATCTAAAACACAGGACACTGTTTCCTTGTCTGAAGCTCCCAGCCCGTCCAAAAGTATTGAATTCTTAGCTCCCCTCCATTCTGGATGCACTTCAGTAGATGCTTTGAAAGCACTGGAGACTACTGATATAGATGAACCCCCCTCCCATAGCTTTAAAGATACAAATTCAATAGTCTCTGTGCCTTGTCCAGACTTACCAAGTCAAGTTAGCCCTGTGGAAGAGGGCGCATCGTTCTTGCATCCCAGTTCAGAGCAATCAACAGGTACACCAGATTCTTTGGACTCGCTGGAGATGCATGGGGTATTAGGGACTTTAGAAACACAAAATGCAGTTTCTGAGAAATTAAAGCCACCCCAGAAGCAACCAGATAGTGGCTATGAGACTGAAAATCTGGAATCACCTGAATGGTCTTCACAATTGCCCAGCGCAAGTACAGCTCCCACCTCAACTGCTTCCAGTAATGAATTACCTAATACTTTCCCCTCGAACCCACTCATTATTGTGTCTAAGGAGGAAGCTCTTCCTTCTGTGGAGGTCATCGATGTAGATGCTACCAAGGAAGCCTCAAATATGTTAGCCAATGGAAACCAGAACTCCCACAGAGACTCTGCTTATTTCTCCGACAATGATTCCGAACCAGATAAAAGAGCAGATTGTGATGTTGCTGCAAGTACAAATGAAGAAAATGATCTTAAGAATGTGGCTGAATTTGAAATTGTTACTGTTCTCAATGATGAAATTATAGCAACATTGGATTTTGCAGATTTATCAGAGGAAATTGCAGATGATAAGAGTAAGTTGTATTGTTCCGACCAGGAGGAGTTTCCAAAGAACATTCAAACCGGAAGCCAAGGTAACTTTAGTAAGATGAACAGTGATGAAGGATCTGGTGAGAGTTTGGATGCTTCAAGTATAATTGATCCCGAAGGATCAGTTTCAGAGGCTTTGTACAGCACTCCAGTTAGCACTACTCAGTTTTCTGAAGCTATGAAGGAAGACTTTGAAATAATTATTGAGAAGGACATTAAAAAACCATTGTCAAAAGGTAATGAAGGAATTAGACTGAAGGAGCCTGATATTGAAGGACGGTACCTTGGCAGATTAGATGCCTCTGAGCTCTTTAACCTCTCTGAGGAACAAGATGGAATGGAGGCTGACGAAGAAGATGAAAACAGTGATGATTCGGAGGATGAGTTCAAAGGCTATTGCATTAATACTCCCAGTTCAGAGAGTGAGGACGACACAGTGCATCCAGTGCCAGTAGTTGTATCTGAGAATGATGATGGAAAAGCTCTGAAAAGTTTATTGAAGGACCATGGTCCCAGGTCCTCTGATTACCCTACAACAGACCCGGGGAGGAAACGAGTGAAAAAGATAGTGTCATTTTTTGATGACGTCACAGTCTTCTTGTTTGATCAGGTAAGCAAACAGCAAATTAAAACAAAAGGAGAAAATGCTGAAATCATTCAGCAAGTCAGAGAGCATCTGTGAACAAAGACCAAAGTTAATGTTTTAAGACTGATGAAGGATCTTTGACCTACAAGTAGTTTTGATCTGAGATGGTCGTTTTTCTTTCTAGAAAATAGTGTTTGACTTCCTGAGTGTTTCCAGCAATTTACTTTAATTTCTTACTTCTAGCTGCAGCATTTTTTTTTCGGAACTCAGCAAGTTGGGCTGCATCTGTGGAGAAGGATTAACAGTCAATGCTTCAGGCCGAGACCCTTCGTCGGGACTGTATTTCAATGGGCATCTCACTGTGGTTTTCTTTATTCCGTTGTCCACTGTCCCATCTTAGTTGATTCTTTCTTCAGCTCTTTACCTCTTCCATCTATCCCCCATAGCTTCTCACTTCATCCCCACTCTAACATGCACCTTCCTCCTCACCTGCCAGTTCGTTTTCCTCCCTGCCTACCCCCCACCCACCTTTGACCCCCTTTCTAGTCCCAATGAAGGGACTGTCGGAAATGTTGACTATCTATTGCCCTCCATAGATGCTTCCTGACTTGTGAGCTCCTTCACCATTTTGTGTATGGTGCTTAGATTTCCAGCACCTGCAGAATCGTTCATTTCTCACCTTGAATCTATGCCCACTAGCCTTGGGCTCCTTAACCCTGTGAAACTGTTCTTTTCAACGTGTTTAAAAATTTTCAATTCATTAAGTTTATCTTTGATTCTTCCTTATTCATCAGTATTGCAAAATATTAAATTCATTCTGCAAATTCCTTGGTGGCAGAATAGTTATTCTTGCACTCTGTATTCAGGATTTAATTTCCTTAAACTTTGATTCAGATGAATAACTGGCTTAAAGGTTTCTGAACTAAAACTGTGAAAGCAGCAGAATTTGTAATCAAGAACTACCCTAATAAGGAGGAGTACTTGATATTTCAGCATGCTTAAATGTGCATAAGTCTCCAGGACCAGATGGGATTTATGGCAGGTTGCTGCAGGAGGCAAAGATAGAGATAGGTGGAGTTATATCTTTAAATCTTCGGTCAAAAGTGAGACATCAGGTTACTGGAGGACAGCAGACCTAGTTTCTCTTTGCAAAAAAGGCAGCAGGGAAATTCTGATGGCCAGGGCAGCACGGTAGCATAGCAGTTATAACACTTTACAGAGCCAAACACTGATCAAGGATTTCTACATTCTCCCTTGGGAGGAGTGAGTAGGGTGAACTGTGTAGATCAGTGGAGAAAAAGGAGTATCCAGTTTACCTAAAATTGGAGAACTCAGTTTTCAGAATCCCAAGTTTATTATCACTGACATATGTCATGATATTTGTTGTCTTGTGGCAGCAGTACAGTGTAAAACAAATGACTATAAGTTACAATATAAAAAATATAATCAAAAGGAATAGTGAGATAGTGCTTATGGATCATTCAGAAATCCAGTGGCGGAGGGGAAGCAGCTGTTTCTAAAATATTGCATGGGTCTTCTGGCTTCTGTATCTCGTCGCAGTCTGAGTACTCATGGGTTGGTAGATTACTCAGACAGGATACAAGGTGCTGATCCTCGAGTCTGCATTTAACAGTGGAGAAAGTCGAGGATATCTTGCAGCTTTCCCCTGTAACAGTAGGAGATCTAATACCTGTCAAGCCATCACCCAGCTGCCTGCTTTGGTGAGGGCCTGTGTTCTGTTTGCTGTGGCTCTCTGGAGCTCTCAGTTGCCAGCTATTTCAATTTTCCTCCCCCTTTCCATACTCGTATCTGTCCTTGGACTCTTGCACTGCCATGGTATGCAGGAACAGAGACATCTTTAATATGGCATTGTATGTTCGGAGAATCGTTAACAAATTGTTTGATATCCTGCAATTCACAGAGTACAGACATGGGTAGTTAGGTTGAACCTGAATAAGAGACTGGTTAAACCACAGTAAGAACAAAATGTTCAATTCTGCTCACCCAACATTAGGAATGATGGGACAGTGTAGAAAATATTTATCTAATTGATTCTTTCAGGAGATTCTCCGTGGAATAAAGAAGATTCAGAGGAGGTTTAAAAGCAATCACAAAGAAAAGGCAATGTAAATAGAAAGAATCTTGTTCTCAATAGTGAATAATTCAAGAAGTGTGTTCAAAGTTTAAACATTCGAAGTGAATTTATTATTACATTTGTCACCATATACTACTCTGAGATTCATTTGCTTGTGTGTATTCACCATAAATATGAAGAAAGAGAACAGAATCAATGAAAAACAGTACAGCAAAGATGGACAAACAATGTGCAAAAGATAGGATCGTTGAACCCAATGTGTAAATGCAAACAAAGGGAAAATAATATAAATAAATAAGCAAGCAAGCAAGCAATAAATATCAAGAAAATGAGTTGTTGGGTCCTTGAAAGTGAGTCAGTAGGTTGTGGAATTTGTTCAGTGTTGGGGTGAGTGAATTTGAGTTAAGTTATCTCCTCTGGTTCAAGAGCCTGATGGTTGAAGGGTAGTACAGTCGGCCTTCCTTATCCGCGAATTCCGCATGCGCAAATTCGATTCGTGAAAACCCGGAAGTGCTCTTCCAGCACTTGTTGTTCGAGTATGTGCAGACATTTTTTTTCTTGTCATTATTCCCTGAATAATGCAGTATAACATTTACATAGCACTTACATTGTATTAGGTATTATAAGTAATCTAGAGATGATTTAAAGTATACAGGAGGATGCGCGTGGGTTATCGTGGATTGGGATTGAAAAAGATTGGGAAGTTCAACTTACTAAGTAAGTTGATATTATTTAACGTCAGTTAGTCAAACGTTTGTCTTAATATGCAGTATATATTTTATCTTTCTATGCATATAAAACGCTGAAGAATGAATTTTTCAGCACTGGGCTTGGGAACAGAAGTTCCCGAGTTCGATCCAGTGACGGATCGCTCCTGTATGTGCTCTCCACCGTGTCAGGTTGATGTGGAGGATCAAAACCCAATAATTAAACCACTGTGTTGTTTAGTAATAATTGTAGCTTTCAATGGGGCAGAACCTTTCTCACTTTATCCTTCAAAATTGTTCTGATTGTTGACCGACGGAGCCTAACGCTTTTCCAGTTACTGATGGCCTTTCACCTCTTTCTGATCGCTTTATTATTTCCACCTTATTTTCAATCGTGATCATGATTATTTTCGTGAACAGAAACACTGCGGGTTCAGAGCTTCACCACCGGGTCCTAATGTCCACTGCACTGAGCCAGGTTAAATAAGGTCTGGGGTTTCGCTGGGTCCTAAGGTCCACCGCATTTAGACAGATTGAATAAGTGACTCGAGCATCTGTGGATTTTGGTATCCTCGGGGTCCCGGAACCAATCCCTCACGGATAAGGAAGGCCAACTGTAATTGTTCCTGCACCTGGTGGTGTGGGACCCAAGGCTCCTGTACCACCTGCTTGATGGCAGCAGTGAAAAGAGAACACAGTTGGTGGGGGTCCTTGTTATTGGGATGCTGCTTTCCTGCAACAGCACTTCCAGATGTGCTCAATGGGGGGGGGGGGGGGGCTTGCTCGTGAGGGCACACATGTATAAGAGAGATTTGAGATTATAAATATAGTAGTCAGGAACCATTGCCTTTGAAGTTAGTGGAAATATCAACTTGGATATTAGATCACATAGGTTCAGTTGGCTGACCGATCCCTCGGTATATCATTTTTATTTCTGTATAACTCTTTCGGCCTTTCAACCCTTTGTTTAAAGATACTTAAGCTAACTTCTTTATATACACTGGTGACTACAGTTCTTACCAATCAGCTCCCCAGCTTTTGGTAAACAGTGCACAGTACTACAGATCCCTAGCATGTACACTTAATTATATGGTAATATATTCTCTCATACTGTAAATAATTTTGTACACAGAGAATGTACATAGTGTTGTATTGCCTAAAGTGACTTAAACATTCACATCAAAACAACAATAATTTTAAAGTAACTTACTTTCAGAATGTTTGGGGTACTCCTAGGGAAAGGTAAAAAGAATAGTTTCTGACTTTAAGGAAAGACAGTTCTGGATTTCCTTCACGAGGGCAAGACGTGATGTGCTGTGCTCTAGATTGTTGACTCTTTAAAACAATGAAGGTTGTAATATGTGAGACTTTGGACGAACCCCAGAAGCATAAATTGTATTTGAAGTTAATGACAAATTATATGTATTTCATTTTAAGCAAATGGGTAACAGTAATGTATGTCCTTGTATAATAGACAAGAATTATTTGGAGTATTGTCCAGGTAGCTTCTTATGTCTTTCAATAACATTTGTTTATCTCATGGCTTTTAGGAGACCCCTACCAAAGAGCTGGGAGAGCACTCAGCAGCAGAAAACAGTTTGGTGTCTAACAGAGGTAGCCCTATCACAATAACTGGATCCCATTACTCAAACAGGATCTCAAACTCCGAAAGCTCCACTGATGAAGAAGGTAGGCGTTCCACTCCCAAAATAAAAGCTAAATGCTTTTGAGAATGATCTGGCGCTAAAAGGGTAAATGTACGAGTAGTGTTTGATGGTTCTGGTCCTGTATTCACTGGAGTTTAGAAGAATGGTTTGGTGGGGGGGTTATTTAATTGAAACCTATCGAATATTGCAAGGCCTGGATAGAGTGGATGTGGAAAGGCTGTTTCCTATAGCGGGAGAGTCTAGGACCAGAGGGCATAGCCTCAGAATATAAGGAGGTCACTTTAGAACAGAGATATGGAGGAAGTAGTGTATTTTGAATGTATTCTTTGTATAAACACTGGCTTGTGCTCCATCATCACCTCTTATACAGTTTACATTCTCTATGACTTAAGCTTGTGTTCATTCTCTCAGTTTCAGAACATAAAAGTGACATGGCTCCTTTGGCTTGAAGCCATAACGATATGAGAGTAGTCCCATCATCATATTTCTGACATTATTGTTCTCTACAGTTATTGGCAGCCGTAGTTTGCTGTCCATTATCTGCACAGTGCATTTTCTGAGTGAATTACAAAGCACTCTTTGATACTTTGTTTAGAATATAATGCTCCACAGGGAAAGTACTTGTTAGAAATTATGACACCTGGATTTTCTTTTAAAGCTTTTTTTTTACAAATGGTACATAGGGACTTGATGGTTCAGAATACCTTTCACACCTGCTTTGCGTTAAGCTTTTAATTTAAAAAGTTGAGATTTCTTAATGTAGAAAACACGGTTCCAAGAAGACTTAAATATTATCACTTGGGTTAAAGGAGATTTCGTATTGCAGAGGTTAAAGGAAAGCATGATAATCTGGTACTTAACTTGCAAAGATTATACCTGCTTAATAGTTTCCCATAATTTTATTTTAAAGCTGACAAAATATTGGCATAATCGTGAAAATATCAGGATTGTAATATAAATGTGACGTAATGCTTTTCTCTTTTCTCAGGAGGTGGTTTTGAATGGGAAGATGATTTCTCCGTATCCTCTTCAGAGTCCTCATTTATCTCTCAAACAGCAAATCGACTTGCCTCCTTAAAACAGTCTTCTTCCCCAGCTTCCAGATACTTTTCACCTCCACCGTCCTCCCGGACTTTGGAGCAGAATTGGATAGATACATCATCGTACTCTCGATTTTCTATCTCTCCATCCAGCATTGCCAGCTTCTCTCTGACTCACCTTACAGACTCCGATATTGAACAAGGAGGTATGTCGTTAGAAACATGGAAACATAGAAAACCTACAGCACAATACAGGCTCACAATACAAAGTTGTGCCGAACATGTCCCTACCTTAGAAATTACTAGACTTCCCCATAGCCCTCTATTTTTCTAAGCTCCATGTACCTATCCAAAAGTCTCTTAAAAGACCCTATCATATCCACCTCCACCACCGTTGCCGGCAGCTCATTCCACGCACTCACCACTCTGAGTAAAAAAAACTTACCCCTGACATCACCTCTGTACCTACTACCCAGCACCTTAAACCTGTGTCCTCTTGTGGCAACCATTTCAGCCCTGGGAAAGAGCCTCTGACTATCCACACGATCAATGCTTTTCATCGTCTTATGCACCTCTATCAGGTCACCTCTCTTTCTCCGTCTCTCCAAGGAGAAAAGGCCAAGTTCGCTCAACCTATTCTCATAAGGCATGCTCCCCAATCCAGGCAACATCCTTGTGAATCTCCTCTGCATCCTTTCTGTAGCTTCCTCATCCTTCCTGTAGTGAGGTGACTAGAACTGAGCACAGTATTCCCAAGTGGGGTCTGACCAGGGTCCTATGTAACATTACCTCTTGGCTCCTAAATTCAATTCCACAATTAATGAAGGCCAATACACAGTACGCCTTCCTTCTCACATTTTCTGAAACTACTTTTCTTTGACTTTAGGTGAAAACAGGTTTGTTTGTTTGACTAACTGTAGATAAGAAAAGGTTATTGAGTACTTAAATTAGCTCTTTCCAGATTAAGTATTAAAGATTAGTTTTATTTGTCACATATACATCGAAACATGCGATGCCCAATGTTGTCCGAGGACATGCTGGGAGCAGCCCGCGAGAAGTGCCATGCTTTTGGTACCAACGTAGCATGCCCACAGTTCACTAACCCTAACCTGTACATTTTTGGAATGTGGGAGGAAAGTGAAGCATTCGGAAAAAAGCCGCAGTCACAGGGAGAACGTACAAGCTCCTTACAGACAGAACTTACAGCTGGCACTGTAAAGCATTACACCAGAAATTTGCATTGTTTTTTATGCCATGGACAATACTATTAAGCAGGTTGAGAACCCCTGCATTACACTACACCACTATGCTGCCTTTTTAGGGATTGTAGTCCTCAGGAAATGATTAGTTAAGAAAGGGCTTGAAGTCATATACTTGGTATAATTGGGAAGGAACTAGGTACCACATAATGGTTACTACAGAACAAGCATTCTGGAAGTTAGGGAGCAACTGTCCAATTCTGACTAATGAAACTGGGATACTTTTAGAATGGGACTTTCCTGTTTTTATGTTATTCACACTTCCACCAACTTGGAGTATTGTGTTCATTTCTGGTCGCCTCATTATAGGAAATGTGTACAAACACTGGAGAGGATGCAGAGGAGAGTTACCAGGATGCCGCCTGGATTAGAGAGCATGGCTTGTACTCTCTGTCTTATGTGGAAAGCTTAAGTAAGCTAGGGCCTTTCTCTTTGGAGTGAAGGAGGATGAGAGATGACTTGATAGGAGTGTACAAGATTATAAGAGGCATAGAGAGAGTGTATAGCCGGTGCCTTTTTCCCAAGACGTCATTAGCTAATACCAGAGGGCAATGAGTTGAGGAAAGTTTATGGGAGAAGTGAAGAGGTAGGTTTTCCTCTACAGAGAGTGGTAAGTTTCTGGAATGCACTGCCAGGGTGGTGATAGAGAACGCTACATTAGGAAAATTTAAGAGACTCTTAAAAAAGGCATCTGATTGAAAGAAAAATGGAGGGTTATGAGCTGTGTAGGAGGGAAGGGTCAAATTGATCAAGGAGTAGTTAAAGGAAGGCACAGTATTGTCAGCAAAAGACCCATATTGTGGTGGACTATTCTATGTAGAAAAAGTGAAGCCACCTGTTTTAACCACAACCATCTGATTCTTAACAATGTTGTGCAAAATAAACATTCCTGCAAAAATGATGCTGCCCAGAAGCCAGAAGCAGTTTCACCTGGCCTGCTAAATTAACCCCATTTAACTCACATTGCATCTGCTCAGAGCTTTTCACATCAATCTATTTATTCATATTGTACTATTTTTAAGCCCGACGAGTTCAGCACATTGAAATTGTAAAGTCTCTTAACATTTCTTCTCTGCAGCCTTTTATAGGTACATAACTTGACCTGTTAATTGTTTAAAAACTCCATTAAAATATCCATCAATCAAGGGCTGATGTGACCAAAAAGAATTATTTCCAGAAAGCTTGTATGAAGTGAATGAGGCAGTTTTAAATGGTATTATGGGTCAGGAGGTGCTCAGGAAGCACATCTGTTGCTAGACTTAGCGTAACAGCTGGTTACAGCTCACCAGCTTAATGCGTCATTGTGAATTTGTAGTTAAGTTGTTAAATTGATGTTCAATTAGCAGGTGCCTGTGCGTTGCACCTGCGTTTGTCTTTGCTAACAGAAGAGAAAGTGGTAGACAACTTCCCCTCCTTACTGCTTTAACCTTTAAGCAGCTTGCTCTTCATGATGTATTCCATGTGCACTGTATTATGCTGTCATTAATTACATATCAGATCATAATTCTCATTTATCTTAAAAATGTAAGTATTTTACAAGAAAGCACATAGAATACAGATTTTTCCCAGCTAAATGTTCAATTTAAGGTTGCATAATGTAACACAAAACTTTCACGTTTTGTGGAATGGGCACTTTTGGAGTCATAGAGCATTACTGCACAGAAGCAGGCCCTTTGGCCCATCTAGTCTGTTCTGAACTTTTATTCCTGCACACAGACCAGAGTTGTCCTTACCCCTCCCATCCATGTATTATCCAAACTCCTCTTAAATGTCGAAATCGAACCTGCATCCACCACTTCCTCTCGCAGCTCATTCCACAATGTCACCACCCAGTGAGTGAAGAAGTTCCTACTCGTGTTCCCCTTAAACATTTCACCTTTCACCTATGATGTCTAGTCTCACCCAATATGAGGGGAAAGAGCCTGCTTGCATTTACCCTATCTATACCCTTCATAATTTTGTATACCTCTATCAAATCTCCCCTCAATCTCCTACACTGCAGGGAATAAAGTCCTAACCTAGTCAACCTTCCTTATAACTCTACCCCTAAAGATCTGGATCAACTTTCAGTGGCTATTTTTATAGTGCATTTATTCTTGCATTCATTAGGCAGTTTAAATGGTCTTGGCATAGACTAGATGAGCCAAAAGACCTGGTCTGTGCTATACTTCACTATGACTCTCTATAAAACCTATTTCAAGCCACTATTCTATGAATGTGTACCCTGCTTAAAATCATAGATTTAAGAAGTATACTCAAGCCAACAAACTATTAAAAATACGCTTGAAACAAGAGAAAAAAAATAATTTTGCTATAGTTACCCTGACATCATTACAAGCCTGGGATCTGGGCTTACAAGCCAATCTCAGAAACTTTTCTCAGCAGCCTACTGTTGAATTTTTCATAGTCACAGATCACTGCAGTGCTAAACTAGTCCATCTAGACTGTGCTGAACTAAACTCCTCTACACTGAGTTACTAAATGTACATCCTGAGCAGGTGGCTCTGTCTTAACTGTGCAACGCTACAGCAACAGTTGGAGAAACTATTTCTCTTGATGTTGGCTTACAGGGTGCAACTAATATTAAATGAGTTTCAATGTTGACTGTTTAATCTTGACTGAAGTGATTTAAAACTGCTCCAATCTTGGACCACGTGCTTCACAGGAGCAAGACCATTTGATGTCTATTTTCTATCAAAGAGTTACTTGCGTTTTTTTTTTAAGTGTCTGCCATTAAAAGATATTCATTTGTAAATTCAATCTTGCATCCTCAGAAGTTTCTAGTTTTCAGAGCAGGAAAATTGTGGGTAATTAATTATCAGTAGGAAATGAAGCAGGTGCATAATCCAAGATAAATGCATTCTCTTCGCCTTGATTTATATTGGCCATGACTATTTTGGAGGCAGTGTGAATAGTGGCACTTAATGGGTTGTTATATTTAGTGTAGAGGTGTTACCATTATTTTGTTGAAAATCCTAACAAATTACAACCCTAATTAGTAACAAACCTACCGCAGGTCGTCATGCTGGTGTAGCGGTTACCGCGGTGCTATTCCAGCTTGGGGCATTGGAGCTCGGAATTCAATTCTGGTGCCGTCTATAAGGACTTTACACATTCTCCCCGTGACTGCATAGGTTTCCTCATTGTGCTTCGGTTTCCTCCCACAGACCAAAGACATACTGGTAGGTTAATACATAGGTTAATTGGCCATAAATTGTCCTGTGATTAGGCTCGGGGGTTGCTGGGCAACATGGCTCGCTGGACCTGAAAGGCCTGTTCCATGCTGCATCTCGAAATAAAAATAAATAAATAAATCCACGCATCAGCTACTTGGGTATTTTTATTTCGAGATACACCACCATTCTGTCCAATAAGCCCACAATGCCGAATTACACCCATGTGACCAATGAACCTACTAACCCGTACGTCTTTGGAATATTAGAGAAAGTCAGGAACCGGGGAGGAATGTACAAGCTTCTTGCAGGCAGTGGAGGTTTTGAACACAGTTTGCTGGCATTGTAATAGTGTTATGCTAACCATTGCACTACCACGCCACACCTAAATGTTGTAGGAAGCATGTGGATAAAATGTCTCTTACAGCACAGAAATGAGTGTATATCAAACCAGGTACTTCATTGCCTAATAATCTAGGGATATGGATGTGCCATATGCTGTCAAATGCAAATATTTTATTTGCTGTAGTAATAAATTACAGCGATTTTGATAATTCACAATAAACTAATTAGGCAGGTAAGAAAGATCAGTGAAGCTGCACTCATTTATTTTTATTTGTTTATTTAGAGGTACAGCACAGAACAGACCCTTCCGGCCTAATGAACTAAACTGCACAGCAACCCACCAATTTAGTCCTAGCCTAATCACAGGACATTTTACAATGACCAATTAGCCTCCTAACCAGTACGTCTTTGAACTGTGGGAGGAAACCCGAACACCCGGAGTAAACCCACGGGGCGAACGTACAACCTCTTCACAGGCAGTACAGGAATTGAACTTCAAACTCCAACTTCCTTCGCTGTAATAGCATCGAGCTAACCACTACACTACCATGCAGCCCTAATTTACTATTAACTGATCTTGTGGGAGAGGATAATTGGGAGAAATGAATTGCAATTGGCATAGACCAGCAACCAAGGTTAACTGGCAAAAAGAATTGACGGTACACGACCCTTTCTGTCGCAAGCTTCTTTGATTCAGCAGCCTTAAGTGTATTGATTAAATATTTGAAGAAACATTGGGGAAAGAGCCAGAGAGCGCTTTCAAAAACACAGAGGTCTGAAGGGCTTCCTTCATATGCTCTCTGGTTCTCACTTAGAGGTGACTTTCTGTTGAGGCTAACACAGATGTGTACTTTGGACATTCACTGGGCTGAATTTATAGCTGTTGATACCTAGTTCTGCTTATCAGAATGTGACATTGGAGCCGGTGTGAACCGAACACATGCACGGTGTGAGAGTGTCAGCTGTGCTGTATGAAAATAAGCTATGCCTATTTGCCTATTCCTTTTAAACAAAACTGCAAAAATATTCGTCTTGTGCATTTTCTTGATGCTGCAAAAAGATGACATGGCTGCATGATGGGGTTCTTTGGATGTTGAAGGAACTCGGGTAGCATCTACAGAGGGGAGTAAACAGTCAATGTTTTGGGCCGAGACCCTACATCAGGACCTTCACTGCTCCCCCTCTGTGCTCTTCATTTTTCTTTCTTGTTTATGATTAAAGTTGCCTTCTTGAGGTTACCATCGAAGGTGTCTAACTGGTGAGAGGTAGTGAGTTGTGGGCTTGTTGTGTTGGCACTGGAAGCACAGTGACACTTCTGGGCTGCCCAGCACAGTCCTTGCTGCTTTGACTTGAATCAAGTGACTTTATATTTTGACATCCATGTGACAAATAAAGCTAATCTCTCTTTAATTTTTATGGTACCAATAATCTTAATTAACACGTACAAACAAGCTGGATGAACTCAGCAGGTCAGGCAACATCCGTTGATTGCTCATTTCAACAGATGCTGCCCGACCTGCTGAGTTCATCCAGCTTGCTTGTATGTGTTGATTTGACCACAGCATCTGCAGTGTACTTTGTGTTTAATAATCTTAATTAGATATTTAGACCATCAAGCAATTATTTAAAAGACACCATTTATTCTTCTAGGATGATGATTAACATAAAAAGAGAAATTAAAAATGTTTTATTGCCTGCACATGCCGAAGCACTTTGTAGTTAATGAAGTACTTGGAAACGATGATCACCTTTGTGACATAGAGAAGTGTTCAGTGTTTCAAAGGATTGCTTCACTTTCCTAAAGCCATCTGACTCTGTGGTGTAACGTTTGATACCAAGCCAACAAACTAATGAGATCAATTCACACTTCAGAATCAGGTTTGACAGACAGACAGACCTACTGTCTTCTGACATATGTCATGAAACTTGTTGTTTTGCAGCAGTAGTACATGCAATACATTTTAAAAAAACTAAATTGCAACAAGAAATATACATTTATTAGGTATACGTGTACACCTTTATTAATGTAAATATCTAATCAGCCAATCACATGGCAGCATAAAAGCATGCAGTTATGGTCAAAGATTCAGTTGTTTAGAGAAATGTGATCTAAGTGACTTTGACGATGGAATGCTTGTTGGTGCCAGATGGAGTGATTTTGAGTATCTCAAACTGCTGATTTTTCATGTACAACCATCTAGGATTTACAGAGAATTGTGTGGAAAACAAAACGTATCGAGTGAGTGGCAGTTCTGTGGGCAATGAGAGAGGTTGGAGGAGAATGGACAGACTGGTTCAAACTGACAGGAAGATAATCACACATTTAAGCAGTGGTGTACAGAAGATCATCACTATCAAACCTTGAGGTGATTGGCTATGCAGCAGAAGACCACAAATATACTCTCAGTAGTTACTTTATTAGGTACAGGAGGTACATAATAAGTGCAAAAAGAAAGCAAAAGTGGTGAGGTGGTGTTCATGTCCAGTTATTGTCTAGTCAGAAATCTGGTGGTGGAGAAGAAGCTGTTCCTAAAATGTTGAGTGGGTGTCTTCACCTTCTTCACTCCTGTACTTCTCTCTAATGGTGGTAGTGATAAGAGGGATGTCCTCTGAGATGGGGGTCCTAAATGATGGAGAAGCTTCATGTTTTTGTGATTTCTGATGTTTATTTTCTCTTTGTTTCTAGGAAGCAGTGAAGATGGAGAGAAAGATTGAAAGACAACTGGAAAGTGATTTGTGTTTTCTTTTATTTCATAATCAGACTATCTGACAGGACAAGCCAGTTCAGATTTAAAATAAGATGGATGAACCAATTCTTTTTCCACAAAATTGAAATGAGTCTGTGCACAACAAAGTATAAAATATTTAAATATTGTCCATGTTATACTAAAAATGAGTTCTGACTGGACAGTAGTTTCAGAACAATGGAAGGCTGGATAACTAGCTTCAATAAGCCCATGGACACAACTTTTGGCAATCTTCTTTTGAATTCCTTGCCGCTCCATGGCTAAGTTCACTTTGCAGACATAGGATTGTTCATAGTTCACTATTTTTCTGTTCCCTTAAAGAAGGGAGAAATTAATTAATTTTTATCTGCAGTTCTCTGTATTGTGTTATATTTAACCTATAAATGAGTTTTCCAGAGAAAGGGTACAGTTGGTGATAAGTTTCATGTTATGATGATGTTTTATTTGAGAATCTGCATTATGTGTAAAAGGTAACTGGTGATCTTATGGCCCTCTGGTTTTATAATTGAGCTATCTGGCACCTGCTAAAGTAAATTCCCTGTTCATTATGGCAGTTTCCAACAGGAATATAATTAACAATTCAGCAATGTGAATCTATTTCAAAAAGCCTCTTGATAACAATACCTCTTTTTAAAGACTAGGCCGCAGGATATATGCAAAGCAATGATTTGCAAAGTGTTTAAGCCAATCATTCCATAAAACCAGTGTCACAGCTGTGACAAGTATTTACCACCTGTTCTGTGAACCTTTTAAAGCTATTGCAGTTCTGAGGGTATAACTTCTGTGGCAGTTGTGTGGCATATATTCCACAAGTTTGCTTCCAAATGTCAAAGCTAGCCTGAGTTATGTTTGCAAGCCTTTTTTAAAAGTTGCTTATATGCATATTGTAGCCCAGAATACACAAGTGGTTGCCTCATTTGCATCTGGCCCTAAGCAATGGTACTGCTCTGTGTATCCAAGACCTTATCCTCAGAACACTAACTTTTTTTGGCTTTGGTGTTTAAAAATTAAAAGCTACTGAGACTGAATGGTAATGTATAAGTAACTTCTAGTGACTTAGTGTTCTAAACATGTTCAGAAATCAAGTTTGATTCACCAATCCAGCATGAAGTTGGTTGAATGACTTTATAACAACAAACTTTGCAGAAAAGATTTGATTCAATTGTAGCATCAGGTACCTATTCAAAAAAGTGAACACCAGTTACAATTCAACAAACTACAATCTTAGGTTATAAAACACATTTCGTTCTCATTTTATTTCTGCTGCTTGTTTTATTTGTATACTGAAAATGAAGATGTGCTTATTAATGCACTGGAATTAGCAAAATATTCTGGTACCTTATTCACATTGACCTGAATAACGAGCATTGGAAGTGACTCAGTGTCCATGTGCTGCTGGGAGATGTAATTGGCAATTCTGAGCCCTTGCTTTGATAGTCCTGGTCCAAAATTGTGTGTGGCGCTGCTGGCTGGACCAAGAAAGCCTGGAGATGCCACAACAAGATCCACAACTCTGTCAGTCTCTGCACAACTGTTTTAATTTTATTTCTCCATCTGTCCATCATCTCCTGGTCTTGGAATGTAGACATGGGGGAATACCACCTCAAAGGAAAGTGATCTTTTTATGAACTGGAACTGGAGAGAAGCCTTCAGTTCCTGGATGCTTGCCCTTTATCCAAGTACTGAAAGCTTCCCCCCACCTTTTCCTCTGAAGTTGTGCAAAATGGTTTAAGTATTTATTCTGCACTTGATATTATTGCAGGGGTGTTGGATTTTCAATTAAGCCTACTCCTGGGAGAGTGGCCTGAGGAGCTGGTCCTAAATTCTCCCTTCCCGACTTGTGTCTTTGTGACTTAGTATATTTCCTCAACTGATCCTCAATCTCCCTTCCTGGTCTTGTGGCTTATTAGTAACTGAATTTCCTTAACTAATTCCTTTACTACTGAAAGCAGTGCATGCCCTGAACATGGGAACTGCACCAGATCTGGGCTTCTCAGCTGGGAAAGGAGCTAGTAATAATTGAGATATATTCACATACTGTCCTAGACTTTAACTCCTCTGTTACAGCAGTTCTTTTGGGTAATACTGGGTATTGATAGTACTCAGCCATTGACCTTTTGGGAGGTGTTTTAACCCGTGTACTGAGGAATTCTGGTTATCCGGCTGGTAGGACTGGTCTGTTCTGGATTAGCTGATGGGTGCATCAATTGTATGAAAGCTAGATCAAGCTGCTGGAGGAACTTTCCAGGTCAGGCAGCAGCTGTGGAGGCAGAGGGAAAGTTGACATTTTTAAACCCTACATCACTGGGTGCAGAATGCCAGCTGTCCATTCACTTCTACAGATGCTGCCCGACATGCCGAGTTCCTCTGGCAGCTTATGTTTCTTGCTTTAGATCCCAGTGTCTGTAGTCTGTTCTCAGGTTTATTTGCATCGCCAGTTGCCTTGGACTAAAGAGCTATCTCAACAAGTGATAAACTCAACTAGTTTTAAACTTAGTTTAAAATTTAAAATTGAGAAGTTGATGTATTTGCTTGGGAGATTCATATTTGAGTATGTGGTTCCCTTCCACTGCCAAAACGAATTCTGACAAAGATTTGACTGGAAAGATCTCACTGGAAAGTGAGAGGGGAAAATGATATTGAGAGACTCTGGTCTCTTTTGTTGTTATTTATGGTAGGAGATTTAGTAAAAGACTTTTTGTGGATAATTATGACAGCTACAGAGCTGTACAGAGATTCATTAGAAGGCAGTAAAAATCTTTTCCAGGGACTCTGCTAATTGACATCCTTTCAAGGATTTTGGGGGTTTTAAGGAAAAGTCAATGATTCTGCTCACTTACAAAAGCATCATAATTGATAATGTGCCAATGATTGTAATGTAGAATTGGTTTTCTGGGAGACAGCTTGGCATAAATTGAATTTGCCCACAGATTTCTGCAAGATCCCACTTCAAGATGATTAGATCCTTTTATTTAGTGATGGTGGAACATCAGTGCAACTTGTTATGTCTTTGTAGGTATTTAGCTGTAAAGACTGCTTTCTTTAAACGGAGTGAAAATTATACAACCAGGGAATCATTGTGCCTCGACCGTCAATTCTCTGCAGCACAATGAACCTGAAATCAAATTAAATGCAAGTTTGTCACCCACAAGTTATCTCATCACATTTGGCCATCCAGGATTCAAGAATTAATTAGTGCCTATAAACAAAAATTAGCCGTGAAGAAAGCCAGACAGAAGCAGCAAAAATAAAGGTAACGTAGAGGCAAGTAGGAATTGAAGGTTGGTCTTTCAGTTACTGATAAAGTTTGTAGCAATTCTGCCAAACTCACTACAGTACTTTTGTTTAATACAATGGATTGAATTTTTTCATTCATTAGGGTGATAGAAAAAGTTAATGCTTTGTTGAAATTTCCAAGCTCTATAGAATAACAACCAGAAATGAGTCCTCAGTTGTCTTTAGTTCTGTTTTAAAGTATGTGGATAATAAGGTAATGTTTTGCATATATTAATGGTTAAACAAACCTTTGAAAGAAACCTTGAAAATTGTGCAAAGGAAAACTGTCCTACAGCTGCCAGTTTTGGAACAGTTGCTGAAGTGTGGTTTTGAGTGAGTGGAATGCACTCACTGTTCGTCCAGCTCCCTTGCACACATTTGGATGGCTCCTCTGTCTAAATATTCACACTAGGATTTAAAAACGCCCAGTAGTGAGATGCTGATAGTGACTGGAATGAATTAGTGTCCAAAATGTACAAACCATATGTAATAATTAAACTGTCATATTAACACGTTCTGAAGAGCAGCAGTTCAGAGTCACTTGCCCACTGCAAATTGCCCTGATCTCATGTGTTTATATTTGCAATCATTGAATTATTACTGATCACTCAAATGTTGCTGCTTGCGCGGGAGACGAGCAACAAAATTTTGGCTGTTGCTTCTGTACTTGCATGTGGTTCCAGAACAACAGGATCTAGCCTTGTGGTGACCTTGTTAAAATGCCAGCAGTTGGTCAAACAGCTCAGATGCTTTGTGCTCAGACTGGAAGTACACCCTGATAAGTCAATCTGAAATAGAAAATGGCATCTTAATACTGAGAATGTGAGCAGCCTCTCCCCAATACTTGTAACTCTTCTGTTATGAAGGAATATTCCACTACACTTGAGACTCTAGTCAAACTCTACCTTCGAACCTATTAACTTTACTTTTATTGGTAGTTGTGCAATATTTTAGTCTTGAATATGTTCCTTTTTTTGTTAGTTAATGGTTCAGGACAGTTGTGATCTGCTATTTATGATAGTTCAAAATTACCCTGAACTGTTATTATTAATAGGCAAAGATTTTTGTTTATAGTGTACTTGTCACAAGATATATTTTGCAATAATTTGGTAATATTTTTAAACATAAGCTGTCTACAACAATGGTAATTTAGGAAAAGGTGATGCCACTTTGAACAAGTAATGCTAAATCAAATGTGTCCAATTAAATTCAATTGATCGGTCAGGTGAGGGGAATCCAACAATTTCATAGCAATCTTGACTGTTGCCTTAGAGAAATGGGCTGGATGATATATTTTATTTCTGTATGCTGTGTGAAATAATGCAGTCTTTCGGGTGGCTGCCTGTAGCTATCGCCATATGTTTCCAGCACTGCTTAATCGTCTAAATGGTCGGTTACTTGGCAAATGTTTATGTAAATGAAAAAGCAATTTGCAAGAAAGAACAATGCAATACTTTTAACGTTGCCTTCCCACTCGATGGTACTGTGATCTCGAGCAAACCAGATAGCCAAACACTGGCAGGCAGAGGTGCTGACAGCAAGCTCTTGTGGTTTTTTTTTAGGAGTCCACTAGCTACATTCTACCCTGCATACCAGGAAATTTAACTTTCCTGTTCTCTGGTTGGGCTGTTGGGCAATTTTGTTCATAACATAAATCTACATTTGGATCCCAACTCCAGCAGTACCGAATGTTTTCAGAGATCACTACTGAAAATAACCTGTGTAAGCTGTTGCTACCATATTAAAGCAAAGTGCAAACGCAGGGCTGATTGTACAGAAGGTATTGCCAAGTTACTGCACATGTCTGAGACTTCTTGATTAACTGGTCTGACTGATCCTGTAAATGTGAACCATAGGAATGTGCCTCAATGATCAAAAAGTGCATGTTCCTTTAAAGATATTTTTCCCTAGGGTTCATTCTTGAAGATGACTTGTAAATATTAAAAACTTCTTCTCTTCACCTTCAAACCCACCTGAAATCTAAAGTTGTGTATAGTATTTTGTTCACAGTAGGCTGTTCTACATTATTTTGAAGCGAATTAAATCTTTCATGGAGATACCAGATAATCTTGTGCAATGTATTGCTTTATCTTGCACATTTGAAGTGTAACTTAATGTTTGATGGTACTGGATGTATATAAGTGTTTAATTTGTCTGTAAATGGGAGATGGTGTAACAAAGTCATAGGCACAAGGTTTTCTTTTGTAATTTAATAAAAAATATATGAAATTACTGATTACATATCACAGTTAATAAAGAAGAAAATCAGGTCACTTCATGAAATGTACATTTTGATATGTAATATTTTTACTTTGATTCCATGCATAGTGTAATTCAATAAATTGTTTGTAATTTAAATGCACTATGGATATTTAATATTCAGAATAAAGTCAAATGAATTAATTTATACACTCAGTGGCCACTTTATTAGGTACACCTTTACATCCCATTAATGCAAATATTTTATCTAATCACCCCAATCAGGTGGTAGCAACTCAATGCATAAAAGCATACTGACATGGTTAAGAGGTTCAGTTATTGTTCAGACCAAATGTCAGAATGGGGAAGGAATGTGGTCTTTTGACTGGAATGATTGTTTGGTGCCAGTTGGGGTGGTTTGAGTGTCTCAGAAACTGCTGGTCTCGGGGGGGGGGGGTGGATTTTATACACAACAGTGTACAGAGAATAGTGGGAAAAAAAACTTTTTCTAGTGATCAGCAGTTCTCTTGGTGAAAGCATCTTGTTAATGATGAAGATCAGAGGAGAATGGCCAGATTGGTTCAAGGTGACAGTAACTCAAGTAGCCATGTTACAACAGTGGTGTGCAGAAGAGCATCTCTGAATGCACAATATATTGAACCTTGAAGTGGACGGGCTACAGTAGCAGAAGACCATGAACATACACTCAGTGGCCACTTTATGGAGTTACAAAAGATATCGAATAAGTGGCCACAGGGAGTATCATTAACTCTTTGTGACTCCCTCTTCCCAGGTTGCAGTTGAATTTTGAGCATGCCCTTCCAGTTTGGAGATCAGATCAATGTTAGGGTTATAAATGAGCAGTAAGACATGACAAACCCTAGTGGTTTAATTTGTAATGCAAAGGATACAGCAGTCCGGTTTTTAGTCAAGCTGAGGTAAATTAATCTATACACAACTTTATCTGCTTTTGATAACAGCAATGGTTATTCAAAACATACTCTAAACCAGTTTCAGAAAATGCATTGAAACTTGCATTGGTAATATATACAAAGTGACTGTAAGTAGTGTCCCTTGTCAAAATTGACTTGCAAAACAGTCTTGTCTATAATTTCCTGGCAAGGAAGGGACCAAACGCTGAGGGTGGTGGTTATTTTATATTGGCTTGTTTAACCACTTCTTCTTGAAGTGAACATGATTAATAGGTGAAAATGAGAAAATCTGCAGATGCTGGGAGTCCAAGCAACACACAAAATGCTGGAGGAACTCAGCAGGCCAGGCAACATCTATGGAAAAGAGTAAATGGTTGATGTTTCGGGCCAAAACCCTTTATCAGGACTAAAAAAAGAGATGAGAAATTAGAGGGAGGGGAGGAAGAAGTACAAGATTTTAGGAGATAGGTGCAACTGGGAGGGGGAGGGGTGAAGTAAAGTGCTGGGAAGTTGATAGGTAAAAGATAAAGGGCTAGAGAAAGAAATCTGATAGGAGAGGCTAGAAGACAACAGAAGAAAGGGAAGGGGAGGAGCACTAGAGGGAGATGAGAGAATCGGGAATGGCAAAAGGGCAGTTACTGGAATTTCGAGAATATGTGACCTCAATTTTAACTATCAACTTGCAGAAAACATGTCAGGGCTAATTTTCCAATTGAAATACTATAAACCCATGACCACAATGGTAAATTGAGGTGAATCTACTTCACCCTGTGGGTGTTGAGGATTTCTCTACCAAGCGTCATTTCGATGAACTGTGTATAAGTAAAATTAGAAAAATAGTGTTATTTGTCATATGTATATTGAAACATTCAGTGAAATGCGTCGTTTGCATCAACGACCAACACAGTCCGAGGATGTGCTGGGGGCAGCCCGCAAGTGTTGCCATGCTTCCGGTGCCAACATAGCATTCCCTCAACTCACTAACCCTAACCTATAGACCTTTTGAAATGTGGGAGGAAACCCACATGGACACAAGGAGAACATACAAACTCCTTACAGAGAGCAATGGGAATTGAACCTTGATCGCTGGTGCTTTAACCATTAGGGTCACTGTCACCCTAATCTTGTGAGCAAGAAAAAGACAAGTGAAATCAGATGACAGAGTCATAAGCCTGCAATGTTTATGTCTGATTCTTTTGTTCTTTCTTCCAACATTTTCAGCTTTAGGTCCTCATTAGAGTTAGACCTTAATTTTACTCAATCGGGCTGACTATGTCATTTGCACATAGTAGACTCTCAAATCAGATAGCCTTCTAAACTCTGTCCTAAAAAGAGATTGGCTGACAGAAATAAGAAAACATTCAATGAATTTTCCAAACCATGGAAAAGTACAACAGCCCATCTACAAATCCTGGGAATCCATGACCCAGAGCCTCAGGGCCTTGGATTCCTGAGTCCCTGCAGTGGATGCACTAGCTCCGGACGAATGGCAAAAGGAGAACACACCATCTCCTAAACTAACAACCCATCTGCCCTTCTTTCCTCTGCTTGTCCCATAATCCTGAACAACAACACTGGAGGAATTCAGCAGGTCAGGAAGCATCAGTGGAGGGGAATAAACAGTTGAAGTTTTGGGCTGATACCCTTCATCAGTACAGGAAAGGAGCACAAACCAGAATAAGGTGAGGGAGGGGGGGGAAGTACTAACAAGCAGGTTATAGGGGAAAATAGGTGGGTGGGTGGGGAGGGAGGATGAATTAAAAGCGAGGTGATAGGTAGAAGAGATAAAGGGCTGAAGAGGAAGGAATCTGATAAGAGAGAGGACCACAAGAGAAAGGGGAGGAAGTGAGGCATCAAAGGGAGGTGATGGGTAAGTGAGGAGAAGAGAAGGGAGCCAGTCTTGGAATGGAATGGGAGGGGGTGAAATTACTAGAAGCTATAGAAACCCTGGTATTACAGGAAAGATTCTAGCAAGCAGGATAAAGCTAGAATCATTAGTAGGATGCAAAGAGCGAGAATAAAGGGAACTTTTTCTGTTGGCTGCCAGCAACTAGTGGTGTTCCACAGGGGTCTGTGTGGGGTCCAATTATCTTTTTATGTTTGGATGATAGAATTGATGGCTTTGTTGCAAAGTTTGCAGACAATACACACATAAATGGAGGGGCAGGTAGTTTTGAGGAAGTGGAGGGGCTACAGACGGATTTAGATTAGAAGCAGCAGATTGAATACAGTGTCGGGAAGTGTATGGTCATGCACTTTGGTAGCAGAAATGTAAGAGTTGACTATTTTCTAAATGGAGGAAAAATACAAAAATCTGAGGCACAAAGGGATTTGGCAGTCCTCGTGCACGATTCCCTGAAGATTCATTTGCAGGTTGAGTCTGTGGTGAGGAAGGCAAATGGAATGTTAGCATTCATTTCGAGAGGACTAGAATATAAAATCAAGGATGTAGGTGCTTTATAAAGCACTGGTGAGGCCTCACTTGGAGTATTGTGAGCAATTTTAGGTCCCTTATCTGAGAAAGGATGTGCTGAAACTGGAGAGAGTTCAAAGGAGGTTCACGAAAATGATTCCAGGATTGAATGGCTTGTCATGTGAAGTGCGCTTGATGGCTCTGGGTCTGTATTCACTGGAATTCAGAAGAATGAGGCATCATCTACTTGAACCCTTTCAAATAGTGAAAGGCCTTGATGTGGAGAGGGTATTTCCTGTGGTGGACCAGAGGGCACAGCTTCAGAATAGAGGGGCGACCTTCTAGAATGGAGATGAGAAGGAATTTCTTTAACTGGAGAGTGGTGAATCTGTGGAATTCTTTGCCACAGGCAGCTGTGGAGGCCAGGTCTTTATGTGTATTTAAGGCTGAGGTCGATTGGACAGGGCATGAAGGGATATGGGGGAAAGGCAGAAGATTGGGGCTGAGAAGAATGGATCAGCCATGATAAAACTGGAGCAGACTCGATGGGCCAAATAGCCTACTTTTGCTCCTATAATTTATGGCCTTAAATCAATGTTCATGCCATTTGTTTGGAGGCTACCCAGAAGGAATATGTGTTGCTTCTCCAACCTGAGAGTGGCCTCATTGCTGCAGTAGAGGAGGCCATGATTGGATTGGGAAGAATAATTAAATTGGGTGATCACTTGGAAATCCAGCCTGTTGTAGTGTATCACAATCCTGAGAGCTCAGAATCAGGTTTATGCCATTAAGTATGTTGTTTGGAGGCAGCAGTAATTTGAAATACATAATTTTAAAAACTATAAATCATGCTAAGATATTCAGTATATAAATTAAATAAGTAGCGCAAAAAGAGGAAAAAAGGTCATGTTCATGGGTTCAATATCCATTCAGAAATCTGATGGTAGAATGGAAGAAGCTGTTCCCTGAATGTTGAATGCGTCTCTTCAGGCTCCTGTACCTCATGAAAAGAGAGTGTGTCCTGGGTGATGGGGATTCTTAAAGATTGATGTCCAGCTTGCACACTGCTGCTCCTTGAAAAGTGTGCCACCCTTGAGAGCAATTGAACTTTATAGCTGTGCAGTTCTATCCGGGAGCATCAGGTTGACTTGCCCTTGGTGTTTCCTTCTGAAGTGTCCCTGTTGTTGACTCCTCTTAGGCTTGCTAATGGGCCAGGTGTGGCTTCCTGGTAATGGCCAAAGAGGCAACGCGGAGCCTGTTCATCGCAGTTTGGTCTCTGTGCCGGCGTTGCAGGCGCTGGAGAAAGCGCAAACCAATGAACAAGTATTGACATACTTTGGGGAATGTTGGACAGACTGAGGACCAATTTCCACATAGACTTCTCTAAACTTAAGCCCACCTCTAACAGAATCGGTGATGAATTCAGGCGTTCTGTGAGTCCCCACTACCAGAGGCTGCCAGGTGACTTCCGCGAGATCCCGTTCGACAGAAATACGACAAATCAAAAAACGACCGGACTTGGACCTTTTATTACATTTTTTCCTCATTATTTCCAGCACGTGCAGTCTGTGCTTTCTTCAGAAAGTGATAAAAGTTTGCATGCAGGTAGATAGATACTTTATTGATCCCAAAGGAAATGACAGAGCCACTGGTGGCATCACAAGTGCTTGGGTACACAGATATACAAATATTCGAAGGGAAGTAAGAAAGAATAAATATTAGGTTACTTCAAACTGTCTAATAGGAGGGGGTCATCACTTCCCTGGCTACTGGTTGATTCATCACAGCACCTAATGGTCGAGGGTAAGAATGACCTCATTTTGCACTCTTTGGAGCAGCGCAGTTGTCTTAGTCCTCCTCTGTTCAGCCAAGGTGGCATGCAGAGGGTGAGGGGCATTGTCCAGAATCACCAGGATTTTCCATAGGGTCCTTCGTTCTACCGTAGCCTCCACTGTGTCCAGTTTGACTCCTATAACAGACCAGCATTTCAAATCAGTTTATTGAGCCTGTGGACATCACCTGTGTTGATGCCACTGCCCCAGCACACCACCGCAGAGATTGTACTGGCGACAACAGACTGGTGGAACATGTGAAGGAGATAGGAAATAGGAAGGGTCTTTTGAAGTTCAGAACAGTACCAGACTCAAAAACAGTTACTTTCCCCAAGTAGTACGGCTGATCAACACCTCCGCCTGTTAACCCACACCTCCACAAACCCCACCACGACTTTATTAGCGTCACTTTATGGACATACAATCAAGCTACCTCATGACTTCATGTTTGTGTTTTTATTGTTGTGTTCATCTTATTGTGTTTTTTTTTTTCGCTGCATCGGATCTGCATCACAGCGGCATCACAAGTGCCCAGGTATTTTGTTCTCCTTTACACTTGTGTCCTGGAAATGACGTTTAAAAATGTTTGAATCTCGAGTTGGAGTCGTGTGCGTTTCCCCGCAGGCAGCTTGTCGGGAGCGATAGGTGAATTCAGGTCGGGGCCGATGGGTGAATTCAGATCGGGATCGATGAATGAATTCAGGTCGGGGGCGGTGGGTAAATTCAGGTCAGGAGCGAAGGGTGAATTCAGGTCGGGAGCGATGGGTTAATTCAGGTCGGGGCGATGAATGAATTCAGGTCGGGAGCGATGGGCGAATTCAGGTCGGGAGCGATGGGTTAATTTAGGTCGGGAGCGATGAATGAATTCAGGTTGGGGGCGATGGGCGAATTCAGGTCGGGGGCGATGGGCAAATTCAGGTCGGGGGCGATGGGTGAATTCAGGTAGGGGCAATGGGTGAATTCAGGTCGGGGGCGATGGGTGAATTCAGGTCGGGAGCGATGGGCGAATTCAGGTCGGGAGCGATGGGCGAATTCAGGTTGGGAGCGATGGGTGAATTCAGGTCGGGAGCGATGGGTGAATTCAGGTCGGGGGCGATGAGTGAATTCAGGTCGGGGGCGATGAATGAATTCAGGTCGGGGGCGATGAATGAATTCAGGTCGGGGGCGATGGGTTAATTCAGGTCGGGGCGATGGGTTAATTCAGGTCAGGAGCGATGGGTTAATTCAGGACGGGAGCGATGGGCGAATTCAGGTCGGGGGCGATGGGCGAATTCAGGTCGGGGGCGATGGGCGAATTCAGGTCGGGGGCGATGGGCGAATTCAGGTCGGGGGCGATGGGCGAACTCAGGTCGGGGCGATGGGTGAATTCAGGTCGGGGGGCGATAAATGAATTCAGGTCGGGGGTGATGGGTGAATTCAGGTCGGGGGCGATGAATGAATTCAGGTCGGGGGCGATGGGTTAATTCAGGTCGGGGGCGATGAATGAATTCAGGTCGGGGGCGATGGGTGAATTCAGGTCGGGGGCGATGGGTTAATTCAGGTCGGGGGCGATGGGTTAATTCAGGACGGGGCGATGGGCGAATTCAGGTCGGGGGCGATGGGCGAATTCAGGTCGGGGGCGATGGGTGAATTCAGGTCGGGGGCGATGGGTGAATTCAGGTCGGGGGCGATGAATGAATTCAGGTCGGGGGCGATGGGTTAATTCAGGTCGGGGCGATGAATGAATTCAGGTCGGTGGCGATGGGTTTATTCAGGTCGGGGGTGATGGGTTAATTCAGGTCGGGGGCGATGGGTTAATTCAGGTCGGGGGGCGATGGGTGCACTCAGGTCGGGAGGGATGAATGAATTCAGGTCGGGAGCGATGAATGAATTCAGGTTGGGGGCGAAGGGTGAATTCAGGTAGGGGGCGATGAATGAATTCAGGTAGGGGGCGATGAATGAATTCAGGTCGGTGGCGATGGGTGAATTCAGGTCGGGGGCGATGGGTTAATTCAGGTCGGGGGCGATGGGTTAATTCAGGTCGGGGCGATGGGTTAATTCAGGTCGGGGCGATGGGTTAATTCAGGTCGGGGCGATGGGTTAATTCAGGTCAGGGCGATGAATGAATTCAGGTCGGGGGCAATGGGTGAATTGAGGTCAGGGGCAATGGGTGAATTGAGGTCGGGGGCAATGGGTGAATTCAGGTCGGGGGCGATGCATTAATTCAGGTCGGGGGCGATGGGTGAATTCAGGTCGGGGGCGATGATTGAATTCAGGTCGGGGGCGATGGGTGAATTCAGGTCGGGGGCGATGGGTGAATTGAGGTCGGGGCGATGAATGAATTCAGGTCGGGGGCGATGAATGAATTCAGGTCTGGAGCGATGGGTTAATTTAGGTCTGGAGCGATGGGTTAATTCAGGTCGGGAGCGATGGGTTAATTCAGGTCAGGGGCGATGGGTTAATTCAGGTCGGGAGCGATGGGTTAATTCAGGTCGGGAGCGATGGGTGAATTCAGGTCGGGGGCTATGGGTGAATTCAGGTCGGGGGCGATGGAATTCAGGTCGGGGGTGATGGGTGAATACAGGTCGGGGGCGATGGGCGAATTCATGTCGGGAGCGATGGGTGAATTCAGGTCGGGGCGATGAATGAATTCAGTTCGGGGGCGATGAAGGAATTCATGTCGGGAGCGATGAAGGAATTCAGGTCGGGGCGATGAACGAATTCAGGTCGGGGCGATGAACGAATTCAGGTCGGGGGCGATGAACGAATTCAGGTCGGGGGCGATGGGCGAATTCAGGTCGGGGGCGATGGAATTCAGGTCGGGGGCGATGGGCGAATTCAGGTCGGGGGCGATGAATGAATTCAGGTCGGGGGCGATAAATGAATTCATGTCGGGGCGATGGGTGAATTCATGTCGGGAGCGATGGGTGAATTCAGGTCGGCAGCGATGGGTGAATTCAGGTCAGGGGCGATGAATGAATTCAGGTCTGGGGCGATGGGTTAATTCAGGTCTGGGGCGATGGGTTAATTCAGGTCGGGGGCGATGAACGAATTCAGGTCGGGGGCGATGAACGAATTCAGGTCGGGGCGATGGGTGAATTCAGGTCGGGGGCGATGGGTGAATTCAGGTCGGGAGGGATGAATGAATTCAGGTAGGGGGCAATGAATGAATTCAGGTCGGGAGCGATGGGTGAATTCAGGTCGGGAGCGATGGGTTAATTCAGGTCGGGAGCGATGGGCGAATTCAGGTCGGGAGCGATGGGCGAATTCAGGTCGGGAGCGATGGGTGAATTCAGGTCGGGGGCGATGGGCGAATTCAGGTCGGGGGCGATGGGTGAATTCAGGTCGGGGGGCGATAAATGAATTCAGGTCGGGGGTGATGGGTGAATTCAGGTCGGGGGGCGATAAATGAATTCAGGTCGGGGGTGATGGGTGAATTCAGGTCGGGGGCGATGAATGAATTCAGGTCGGGGCGATGGGTTAATTCAGGTCGGGGGCGATGGGTGAATTCAGGTCGGGGGCGATGGGTGAATTGAGGTCGGGGCGATGAATGAATTCAGGTCGGGGCGATGAATGAATTCAGGTCTGGAGCGATGGGTTAATTTAGGTCTGGAGCGATGGGTTAATTCAGGTCGGGAGCGATGGGTTAATTCAGGTCAGGGGCGATGGGTTAATTCAGGTCGGGAGCGATGGGTTAATTCAGGTCGGGAGCGATGGGTGAATTCAGGTCGGGGGCGATGGGCGAACTCAGGTCGGGGGCGATGGGCGAACTCAGGTCGGGGCGATGGGTGAATTCAGGTCGGGGCGATGGGTGAATTCAGGTCGGGGGCGATAAATGAATTCAGGTCGGGGGTGATGGGTGAATTCAGGTCGGGGGCGATGAATGAATTCAGGTCGGGGCGATGGGTTAATTCAGGTCGGGGGCGATGAATGAATTCAGGTCGGGGGCGATGGGTGAATTCAGGTCGGGGGCGATGGGTGAATTCAGGTCGGGGGCAATGGGTTAATTCAGGTCGGGGGCGATTGGTTAATTCAGGTCGGGCGATGGGCGAATTCAGGTCGGGGGCGATGGGTGAATTCAGGTAGGGGGCGATGAATGAATTCAGGTCGGTGGCGATGGGTGAATTCAGGTCGGTGGCGATGGGTGAATTCAGGTCGGTGGCGATGGGTGAATACAGGTCGGGGGCGATGGGTTAATTCAGGTCGGGGCGATGGGTTAATTCAGGTCGGGGCGATGGGTTAATTCAGGTCGGGGCGATGAATGAATTCAGGTCGGGGGCAATGGGTGTATTGAGGTCGGGGGCAATGGGTGAATTGAGGTCGGGGGCAATGGGTGAATTCAGGTCGGGGGCGATGCATTAATTCAGGTCGTGGGCGATGGGTGAATTCAGGTCGGGGGCGATGATTGAATTCAGGTCGGGGGCGATGGGTGAATTCAGGTCGGGGGCGATGGGTGAATTGAGGTCGGGGCGATGAATGAATTCAGGTCGGGGGCGATGGGTTAATTCAGGTCGGGGCGATGGGTTAATTCAGGTCAGGAGCGATGGGTTAATTCAGGACGGGAGCGATGGGCGAATTCAGGTCGGGGGCGATGGGCGAATTCAGGTCGGGGGCGATGGGCGAATTCAGGTCGGGGGCGATGGGCGAATTCAGGTCGGGGGCGATGTTGCGAACTCAGGTCAGGGCGATGGGTGAATTCAGGTCGGGGGGCGATAAATGAATTCAGGTCGGGGGCGATGGGTTAATTCAGGTCAGGGGCGATGGGTTAATTCAGGTCGGGAGCGATGGGTTAATTCAGGTCAGGGGCGATGGGTTAATTCAGGTCGGGAGCGATGGGTTAATTCAGGTCGGGAGCGATGGGTGAATTCAGGTCGGGGGCTATGGGTGAATTCAGGTCGGGGGCGATGGAATTCAGGTCGGGGGCGATGGGCGAATACAGGTCGGGGGCGATGGGCGAATTCATGTCGGGAGCGATGGGTGAATTCAGGTCGGGGGCGATGAATGAATTCAGGTCGGGGCGATGAATGAATTCAGGTCGGGGGCGATGAAGGAATTCAGGTCGGGAGCGATGAAGGAATTCAGGTCGGGGCGATGAACGAATTCAGGTCGGGGTGATGAACGAATTCAGGTCGGGGGCGATGAACGAATTCAGGTCGGGGGCGATGAACGAATTCAGGTCGGGGGCGATGGGCGAATTCAGGTCGGGGGCGATGGAATTCAGGTCGGGGGCGATGGGCGAATTCAGGTCGGGGGCGATGAATGAATTCAGGTCGGGGGCGATAAATGAATTCATGTCGGGGCGATGGGTGAATTCATGTCGGGAGCGATGGGTGAATTCAGGTCGGCAGCGATGGGTGAATTCAGGTCAGGGGCGATGAATGAATTCAGGTCTGGGGCGATGGGTTAATTCAGGTCTGGGGCGATGGGCTAATTCAGGTCGGGGGCGATGAACGAATTCAGGTCGGGGCGATGGGTGAATTCAGGTCGGGGGCGATGGGTGAATTCAGGTCGGGAGGGATGAATGAATTCAGGTAGGGGGCAATGAATGAATTCAGGTCGGGAGCGATGGGTGAATTCAGGTCGGGAGCGATGGGTTAATTCAGGTCGGGAGCGATGGGCGAATTCAGGTCGGGAGCGATGGGCGAATTCAGGTCGGGAGCGATGGGCGTATTCAGGTCGGGGGCGATGGGCGAATTCAGGTCGGGGGCGATGGGTGAATTCAGGTCGGGGGGCGATAAATGAATTCAGGTCGGGGGTGATGGGTGAATTCAGGTCGGGGCGATGGGTTAATTCAGGTCAGGAGCGATGGGTTAATTCAGGACGGGAGCGATGGGCGAATTCAGGTCGGGGGCGATGGGCGAATTCAGGTCGGGGGCGATGGGCGAATTCAGGTCGGGGGCGATGGGCGAATTCAGGTCGGGGGGCGATGGGCGAACTCAGGTCGGGGGCGATGGGCGAACTCAGGTCGGGGCGATGGGTGAATTCAGGTCGGGGGCGATGGGTGAATTCAGGTCGGGGGGCGATAAATGAATTCAGGTCGGGGGTGATGGGTGAATTCAGGTCAGGGGCGATGAATGAATTCAGGTCGGGGCGATGGGTTAATTCAGGTCGGGGGCGATGAATGAATTCAGGTCGGGGGCGATGGGTGAATTCAGGTCGGGGGCGATGGGTGAATTCAGGTCGGGGGCAATGGGTTAATTCAGGTCGGGGGCGATTGGTTAATTCAGGTCGGGGCGATGGGCGAATTCAGGTCGGGGGCGATGGGTGAATTCAGGTCGGGAGCGATGGGTTAATTCAGGTCGGGAGCGATGGGTGAATTCAGGTCGGGGGCGATGGAATTCAGGTCGGGTGTGATGGGCGAATTCAGGTCGGGGGCGATGGGCGAATTCATGTCGGGAGCGATGGGTGAATTCAGGTCGGGGGCGATGAATGAATTCAGGTCGGGGGCGATAAATGAATTCATGTCGGGGCGATGGGTGAATTCATGTCGGGAGCGATGGGTGAATTCAGGTCGGCAGCGATGGGTGAATTCAGGTCAGGGGCGATGAATGAATTCAGGTCTGGGGCGATGGGTTGATTCAGGTCGGGAGCGATGGGTGAATTCAGGTCGGGGGTGATGGGTGAATTCAGGTCGGGGGCGATGGGTTAATTCAGGTCGGGGGCGATGAATGAATTCAGGTCGGGGGCGATGAATGAATTCAGGTCGGGGGCGATGGGTGAATTCAGGTCGGGGGCGATGGGTGAATTCAGGTCGGGGGCGATGGGTGAATTCAGGTCGGGGGCGATTGGCGAATTCAGGTCGGGGGCGATGGGTGAATTCAGGTCGGGCGCGATGGGTGAATTCAGGTCGGGGGAGATGGGTGAATTCAGGTCGGGTGTGATGGGTGAATTCAGGTCGGGGAGATGGGTGAATTCAGGTCGGGGGCGATGAATGAATTCAGGTCGGGAGCGATGAATGAATTCAGGACTGGGGCGATGGGTGAATTCAGGTCGGGAGCGATGGGTGAATTCAGGTTGGGAGCGATGAATGAATTCAGATCGGGGAAGATGTGTTAATTCAGGTCGGGGGCGATGAATGAATTCAGGTCGAGGGCAATGAATAAATTCAGGTTGGGAGCGATGGGCGAATTCAGGTCAGGGGAGATGGGTTAATTCAGGTCGGGGGCGATTGAATGAATTCAGGTCGAGGGCGATGGGTGAATTCAGGTCGGGGGAGATGGGTTAATTCAGGTCGGGGGCGATTGAATGAATTCAGGTCTAGGGCGATGGGTGAATTCAGGTCGGGTGTGATGGGTGAATTCAGGTCGGGAGCGATGGGTGAATTCAGATCGGGAGCGATGAATGAATTCCGATCGGGATCGATGAATGAATTCAGGTCGGGGCGATGGCGAATTCAGGTCGGGGGCGATGGGTTAATTCAGGTCGGGAGCGATGAATGAATTCAGGTCGGGATCGATGAATGAATTCAGGTCGGGATCGATGAATGAATTCAGGTCGGGGGCGATGGGCGAATTCAGGTCAGGGGCGATGGGTTAATTCAGATCAGGGATGATGGGTTAATTTAGGTTGGGGGCGATGAATGAATTCAGGTCGGGAGCGATGGGTGAATTCAGGTCGGGACCCCGGGGTGCCGATAATGAAAGTACCCCAGCGGCCAGACAGCGGACGAGAGGGAAGGAGCGGGGTTCGAGCCTCCGGCTGGGAGGAACTCAGATCCTGTTTGTGAATCCGCCCCCGACTCTCTCATTGGAAGAGGTGGAAGGGATACGTGTACAAAACGGAGCCTGCATAAAGCACTCCTGATGCCAGTCCACTCACACACCGGATACTTTCTCCATCCCTGCCCCAGGTAAGAAAACAACTCAACTCCGCCAAGAAGTGTTCTATTTTTCACTCTGGTGCTGACGATTATTTAGCCGCTTCTATACTTTCCTATAAAATATTGTAGATCTGGATGATCCCTGATATAAAAGACTGTTGGTGGTGAAAATAATTACGAGTTAGATAACATTGTTCTTAAACTAGATTAGACACACTTAATATATATGCACTTTCTTAAATTTGCGAATGCGTGAAATAATAAATGATCAGATTGTTGGAGATCGTGATACTGCAACCCGAATTTTCTGGAGATCATATCTTGAATTTATCCGTAACTTTTAGGAGCTGTGTTAGCAGAGATTAATGTAAGATTTTGCATTGGTGCAACTGTTTTACTTTTGATTTCTGCAGCCGGTCCCTCCGTTTGGGTTTAGCGTTGGCCAGCGGCGCTCGGGCGATGCATTTCAGGCGGAGGAGCAGCACCGAGGAGCTGGAGCCGAGAGGATGAAGTCGCAGCTGCCCTTGCACTCGCGCTGCTCGCCCACTCCCTCGGGCACGAGCGGCGGGGACGAGCACGGGGATGGGAGCGGCGACGGCGAGTGCCCGCCGGCCGACTCCACCTGCAGCTGGCAGAGGCGGGGCCGAGGCGCGCGCTCCCGCGGACTGGGCGCGAACGGCGTGGGCGGGCGCCGCGCCCGGCGGCACGCGCCCAGCGCCCGCGAGCGCAACTTGCGCCGCATCGAGAGCAACGAGCGCGAGCGTCAGCGCATGCACCACCTGAACCGCGCCTTCCAGGCGCTGCGCGAGGCTGTGCCGCACGTGGAGGCGGACCGCAAGCTGTCCAAGATCGAGACTCTCACCCTGGCCAAGAACTACATCGAGTCCCTCACCTCCACCATCCTGGGCATGAGCAAGGAGCAGCCTCCGGCCCGCCAGGGGGAGCCGCGAACCGCCCCTCCCTCCCACCCACCAGGGAAGCTCCGATCCACCCCTCCCACCCACTAGGGGGCGCTCTGACCTGATTCTCCCACCCATCAAGGAGAGCCGCGATCCGCCCCTCCCTCCCACCAGGGGAAGCTCCGATCCACCCCTCCCACCCACCAGGGGGCGCTCTGACCTGATTCTCCCACCCATCAAGGAGAGCCACGAACCGCCCCTCCGGCCCGCCAGGGGGAGCCGCGATCCGCCCCTCCCTCCCACCAGGAGAAGCTCCGATCCACCCCTCCCACCCACCAGGGGGCGCTCTGACCTGATTCGCCCACCCATTAAGGAGAGCTGCGACCCGCCCCTCCCACCCACCAGGGGGCGCTCTGACCTGATTCTCCCACCCATCAAGGAGAGCCGCGATCCGCCCCTCCCTCCCACCAGGGGAAGCTCCGATCCACCCCTCCCACCCACCAGGGGGCGCTCTGACCTGATTCTCCCACCCATCAAGGAGAGCCGCGACCCGCCCCTCCCACCCACCGGGGGATCTCTGATCCACCCTTCCCACCCACCAGGGGGCGCTCTGACCTGATTCTCCCACCCATCAAGGAGAGCCGCGACCCGCCCCTCCCACCCACCAGGGGATCTCTGATCCACCCTTCCCACCCACCAGGGGGCGCTCTGACCTGATTCTCCCACCCATCAAGGAGAGCCGCGACCCGCCCCTCCCACCCACCGGGGGATCTCTGATCCACCCTTCCCACCCACCAGGGGGCGCTCTGACCTGATTCTCCCACCCATCAAGGAGAGCCGCGACCCGCCCCTCCCACCCACCGGGGAAGCTCCGATCCACCCCTCCCACCCACCAGGGGGCACTCTGACCTGATTCTCCCACCCATCAAGGAGAGCCTCGACCCACCCTTCCCACCCACCAGGGGGCGCTCTGACCTGATTCTCCCACCCATCAAGGAGAGCCGCGACCCGCCCCTCCCACCAGCGGAGCCCCGAGCCACCCCTCCAGGGTGAGCCCCAATGCACCCTGCACCACGGCGTCAGGGCTGAAGAGGTTGACACCCGTGACCCAGCTCAGCACTCCACCCTCCTCTATTGAATCCCCTCCTGGAGCTAAAGTCCCCTTTGGATAAGGGGGAAAGGTGGAATGGCAGTCAAGGCCAAGAAGAGGAGGATGACAATGATGATGAAGTTGATATCCCTGCGACCTCAGCAGAGGGCATGGTTAGGTTTGGGGTACCATCTTCACCCTGAGGCTCTCTGAGTGGACATGGTGAACTCAGTGGTGTCCATCTTCCTTGGAGTCCACACGGCCGACGTGATCCCACAGACTCGATGGGCCAAATGGCCCAATTCTGCCATGGTCAGACTGCTCTTTAATGTGAAACCGACACCTTGTTTTGCAGAGGAGAACTTACTGTCAGCACCCTCTCCTTTCTGATGATGCCTTGAACATTTGGTGGTGGCTGGTAGCTGCCGATGGGATTGTACCCCTCAGAGACATGGCACTGGAACCAAGTGCCTCTGTATCAGCTGCCGGAGATGGACAGCGGGGGCTGCATCCGTAATTGAAACCATCAAGGTGCCAGGTACCTGTGCCGACAGACTTGGAAAAATGGGCTCTCCAAGTACGAGTATCACCATGTGTGTATTTTTATTAATGTGTTTTATGTGACTATTTGGGGGATATGGTTTGAGTTTGCCCACTCAAATGCGATGCAATGCCATTTTAGCATCCCAGCAGTTGGGTTGTGAAGACAGTTAAGGATTAAATCTTGGTAACCTGCCTGTGAAGATAGTTAGGATTTAATTGTCTTGGTATCCCAGATGATGGTAAATGGCTTCCCTGCATTTGAATGAAGATGATTAAGTATTAAATCAATGCATCTTTGAGATTGTGCCCCCTTTTACCCTTGTAGATTTTGCAATACCCGGGAAATTCCACTGGTCAATGAATCGTCCACACATCAGGTCATGAAAAGCTATCCTTTCTGGTGAAGTCATTCTTGAGAAGGTGTTCACTTGTAGTGCCTAAAGGTGATTTTGTTCTATGCCTGGTTATTGCATAAGAAGTACAGGAGGTTGCATTGCAAATAAGACCCTAAAACTATTAACTTTGAACATAACCAGGACCTTTGAGATGACTGTGTAAAATAAAAAGTGACCTACTCATTCTCCCTCTGGCTCTCTGCCTTGTTCCTTTTATTCAATGGTCTATGTTCCCCTCCTACAGATTCCTCCTTCTTCAGCTCCCCATTATCACCTCCCAGCTTCTCAAATTCAGAAGCATTCACTTATCACATGTACATTGAAACATACAGTGAAATGTAGCGTTTGTGTTAGCAGCCAAGACAACCCAAGGATGTGCTGGGGGCAGCTTGCAAGTATCACCACATATTCCATCGCCAGTGCAGCTTGCCCACAGTGTACACAGAACAACATAAGTATCAACAACAGCAGCAAAACAAGCCCCTTTCTTCCCAACAAACCCCACACATACACAGAGTCCCCTGTCTCCACTCTCTAGCTTTCCTCCTCCATTTATCTGGATTAACCCATCAGCTGTCATTTCCTGTTCCACCACCACCCCCAATCTTTTATTTTGACCTTTGTCCCTTTTCGAGACCTGATGAAGGATCTTGGCATGAAACACCAACTGTTCATCTCCCTCCACAGATGCAGAGTTCCTCCAGCAGTCTGTGTGTATTGATTAACAGTTGAATGTTTTAAGGGCACTTGCTTTTAATTCAGTGACCTGAAGCATAATATTTCTTGCCTTCAGGGAGTGAGAGAGGTTTCCAGGTAAAGGGGTTGTTCTTGCATTCAGTTTAGTTCTCTTTGGCACAGTCGACAGATTTACCACAGCCAACACAGAAATAGCTGTGCATACTGCCTTAATGTGGCATTTCACATTCTTGTCTGGCCGTGGAGAAGGATCACTTGGTATTTGCCAGTAAAGCTAAGACCTATCTGCAACACCGTGGTAGTGTCTTTGCTTGCAATACAAGAATTTCACTTAATTGTTGGAAATGTCTCGGCTGCAAGAGATAATACAAGAATTACTGAAGAAAATTTGCAATGGAAATTTTGTCCGGATGACAAAGGTTCACCATTATATCAGAATAGTTCTGGGGCTCTACAGAGTTGATCAGACCCTGGGGTTGAATGAATGGATGGTTCTGAATGTTTGGGTCTTGTCACATGTATAAATCCTCTCTGTGCATCAGTTATTCTCTGCTAATCAACAAAACTATTACTGATCTGCGTTAATGACAGTCATTAATCCTGGGTGTTAACACCTATTTCAGAGGTAGGAAAATGCCACATTATATTAGTTTGGATTATTTCAAGCTCAGTTTTTGAGAATGAAATCAGGGTCTCCTCCCTGTTGATTGGCCATAATTGTAAATTGCCATGCCATTTATAATTTGCTTCTGTGAGCAATTGTTTGGCCTAAAAGAGACCATCAGATAATCGCAGGTGTGTGCAGTGCAGCCGGTGATCTATCCTTTAAGGATTAGTGAGCAAGTCCCTGCAGTGTGGGAGAATGAGGGGAAATTTGTCAGAGGTATGCAAAATTATGAGAGGTATAGATAGGGCACAACGGGCTGAGGTTGGGTGAGACTAGAACTAGGGGTCATGAGTTGAGTTCAAAGTAAATCTAATCAAAGTACATGTATGTCACCATTTTCAACCCTGAGATTCATTTTCCTGTGGGCATACTCAATAAATCCATAATATAATAATAACCATAATAGAATCAATGAAGGCCTTTTGTCTTTTGTTCAGGAAGTGTGCAAAAACAATAAACTGCAAATACAAAAAAAGGGAAATAATAAATAAATAAAGATTGAGAACATGAGAAGGGAGTCTATAGGCTGTGGGAACATTCCCACAACTTATAAAAGGGTGAAAGGTGAAATGTTTAAGGGAAACCTGAGGGGAAACTTCTTCACTCAGAGGGTGGTGAGAGTGTGGAATGAGCTGCCAGTGGAAGAGTTGGATGTTGGTAACATTTCAATTGTAATATATAAGAGAAGTTTGGATAAGTACATGGATGGGAGGGGTATGGACAGCTGTGGTCCGGGTGCAGGTTGATGGAACTAGGCAGACTAATAGTTTTGCATGGACTAGATGGGCTGAATGGCCTGTTTCTGCTGTAGTGCTTTATGCCTCTATTCTAAGCAACACACACACAAAATGCTGAAGGAACTCAGCAGGCCAGGCAGCATCAATGGAAAAAAGTACAACCAATGTTTCAGACCAACACACTTCAGCAGAACATCAACTGAGTTCCTCCAGCATTTTGTGTGTGTGTTGCTTAGATTTTCAGCATCTGCAGATTTTCTCTTGCTTATGGCCCTATTCTAAGTCATTTTGAAGTAGTTAAACTGCATTTGTTAGACGATTGAAGTCAAAATCAAAATGCCACCTTGTCTGACGCAGTATTGGAGAACCACCACAGTCCTTGGCTCTGTCTCTGATACATCAAAGGTTGTTGTAGTAAATGAACCTGTATGTTTCTGCAAAATACACAAAATCAGATACCCTGAGCTTATTGTGGTGCACCACCTTAGTCATTAGATGTGGGCATTGCATAAAGTGAATGTTTCAAAAGGTTACCAGTTTTAAGGTACAGATACAATATATTTCTAATCAACGCTTTAAAAAAATAGGCTTTTTTGCCTCAAAATAAACTTAGTTAACCCATTTTTATAGCTTGAAACTGAATGTGTATTATTTGATATTGAAGTAGTATTTTTGTTTGGAATTTCAATGTAATATTTGTGTCAAATGCTGATGGATTTCAAAGTCAGTGTACGTAGCACTTAGAACATTACAGCACAGTAGAAGCTGTTTGGCCCACAATGTCATGCCAGGATCAATTTAGTCCCTCCCTCACATATAGCCCTCCATTTTTCTATCATCTATGTGCCTATCTAGGAGTTTCATGAATGCCCCTAATGTATCCGCCTCTGTTACCACTCTCTGTGTAAAAAAAAGCATACGTCTTGCGTCCCCACTATTCGTTCCTCATCTCACATTAGCCATTTCCACCTAGGAGAATAGCTGTCCACTCTATCCATGCCTCTAATCATCTTGTACACCTCTATCGAGTCACCTCTCATCATCCTTTGGTAGTAACATATTGGAAAGCCATCGTCCTTCAGTATTAATGTACTGGAAAGCCAGTGTCTTGTAGACCATAAGATCCTAAGACATAGCAGAATTAGGCCATTCAGCCCATTGAGTCTGCTCCACCATTTCATCATGGCTGATCCCAGATCCCACTCAACCCCATACACCTGCCCTCTCACCATATCCCTTGATGCTCTGATCAATCAGGGATCTATCAATTTCTGCTTTAAATACACCCATGGACTTGTCCTCCAACGCAGACTGTGGCAGAGCATTCCACAGATTCACCACTCTTTGACTAAAAAGAAATTCCTCTTTACTTCTGTTCTAAAAGGTTGCCCCTCAATTTTGAGGCTGTGCCCTCTAATTCTGGATACCCCCACCAGAGGAAACATCCTCTCCCCATCCACCTTATGTAGTCCTTTCAACATTTCAGTAGGTTTCAATGAGATCCTCACTCATTCTTCTAAATTCCAGTGAGTATAGGCCCAAAGGCGCCTGACACGCCTCACATGTTAACCCCTTCATTCTCGGAATCATCCTCATGAGCCTCCTCTGGACTGTCTCCAATGTCAATGCATCCTTTCTGAGATAAGGGGCCCAAAACTGTTGACAATACTCCAAATGCGGTCTGACTAGTGTCTTATTCTGCTTCAGCATTATCTCCTTGTATTTATATTCTATTTCTCTTGAAACAAGTGCCAGTTTGCATTTGCCTTCTTTATCTCAAACTCAACCTATGAATTAACCTTCTAGGAGTCTTGCACAAGGAGGCCTAAGTCTCCTTGAACCTCTGATGTTTGAATCTTTTCCCCATTTAGATATTAGTCTGCACTATTGTTCCTTTTACCAAAATGCATTATTGTAAATTTCCTAACACTGTATTCTATCTGCCACTTTTTTGCCCATTCTTCCAATTTGTCTAAGTTCTCTGCAATCGTATTAATTCTTCAGCACTACCTACCCCTTCACTTATCTTTATATTATACTCAAACTTTGCCACAAAGCCATCAATTCCAGTATCTAAATCACTGACAAACAATGTGAAAAGTAGTGGTCCCAATACTGACACCTGAGGAACACCACTAGTCACTGGCAGCCAACCTGAAAAGGCCCCTTTTATTCCCAATCACCTGTCTGTTTGCCTGTCAGCCATTCCTCTATCCACGCCAGTATATTTTCTGCCACATCATAGGATTTTATCTTATTAAGCAGCCTTATGTGAGGCACCTTATCAAATGCCTTCTGAAATTCTAAGTAAGTGACATCCACTGCTTCTCCTTTGTCTACCCTGCTTGTTATTTCCTTGAAGAATCTTTACAGATTCATCAGGCAAGATTTTCCTTTACAGAAACCATGCTAACTATGACATCATTTGTCTCCAATTACCCCATAACCTCGTCCTTAATAATGGACTCCAACACTTACCTGATCACTGAGGTTAGGTTTACTGGCCTATAATATCCTGTCTTTTGACTTTCTCCCTTCTTAAAGAGTGGAGCGACATTTGCAATTTTTCAGTCCTTTGGGACCATGCCAGGATCAAGTGATTCTTGAACCAATACTTCTACTATCTCTTCAGCAACCACTTTCTGGATTCTGGAATGTAGTCTAACTGGTTCAGGTGACTCATCCACCTTAATACCTTTCAGTTAGCCTAGCACTTTTCCCTTTGTAATTGCAATGGCACTCACTCCTGCTCCCCGACACTCACAAACCTCTGGTACACTGCTAGTGTCTTCCACAGTGAGGACTGAAACAAAGTACCCATTAAGTTCATCTGCCATTTCTTTGTCCCCCCATTACTACCTCACCAGCATCATTTTCCAGTGGTCTAATATTAACTCTCACCTCCCTTTTTTTTATTTATATAACTGAAAAAAAACTTTCAATATCCCACTTATCAACTAGTTTGCCCTCATATTTCATCTTTTCCCTCCTTATAGCTTTTTTAGTTGCCTTTTGTCGAATTTGATCAACTTCCCACTCACTTTTGCTACCTTATACTGTATGTTCCTTTCTTGGTTTTTATGCAGTCCTTAACTTCCCTTGTCAGCCACAGTTGCCTAGCCCTACCATTTGAGAACAACAACTTCTATGGGACATATCTGTCCTGCACCTTGTGAACTATTCCCAGAAACTTCAGCCACTTCTGTATTGCTGTCACCTCTGCTAGTACGCCCCTCCAATCCACTTGGGAAACTCCTCTCTCATGCCTCTGTAATTTCCTTTATTCCATTTCAAATACTGATACATGTGACTGATGCGTCTCCATTTCAGATAGCAATATGAAATCAATCATATTATGATCACTGCCTCCTAAGGGTTCCTTTACATTAAGCTGATAAAATCTGGGTTATTACACAACATCCAATCTATGATAGCCTTTCCCCTAGTAGGCTGAAGCACAAGCTGCTCTAAAAAGCCAACTCGTAGGTATTCAACAAATTCCCTCTGTTGCAATCCAAGACCAACCTAATTTTCCCAATCCCCTTGCATATGAAGTCCCCCATTACAATTCTGACATCCCCTTATTACATGCCCTTTCCAGCTTCCTCTACAATCTCAACCCACACTTTGGCTACTATTTGGAGGCCTATATATGATTCCCATAATGGTTTTTTACCTTTGCAAGTTCTTTCCTCCACCCATAAAAATTCTACATTCTTTGACCTTATGTCACCTCTTTCTAAAGATATAATTCCATCTCTTACCAATAGAGCCACACCACTGCCCATGCCTTCCTGCCTGTCCTTTCTATACAAAGTATATCCTTTCATGTTAAACAACCAACTATGGCCTTCTTTTGGCCACAACTCAGTAATGCCCACAATGTTATAACAACAATCACTTGCACCATGAGCTTGTCCACCTTATTCTGAATGCTTGAAATCTGTTGCCCTTTGGTAGTAATGTGCTGGAAAGGCAGCTGAAGTAAAAGGCAGCTAGTCTTCACAAACGGCTGGATTTAGCCTTTGGATTAGGTCCTCTGCCTGCCTTCTACTTGACCCATTTGAGATTGAAAGCCTCTCTCCCTCTTGCCATGTGATGGGAGAGGAGCAAATGAATATTATTTAAAAAGCAAGAGTTACTTCTGAATACTGTTTTGAGGCTGAATGTCGCAGATGTCACACTGCATCTATAAGATTCAAAATTCAAGATTGTTTAGTGCCATTTCCAGCACACAAGTGTAAAGGAGAACAAAATAATTGACACTCCAGATCTGATGCAGTACAGAAGATCACAATAATAAACACACAATAAATATAAGTACATAAGATAGCTTATAATATAGATTTATTGCATGTCCATAAAGTGATGCTAGGCAGAGGGGAGTCCGTACAAAGGTGACTGACAGGAAATGATAAAGTAGTGCTGGTCGGGTGGGTTAGTGGGTGGAGGTGTTGATCAGCCTTACTGATTATAGAAAGTAACTTTTTGAGTCCGATCCTGACATGAAAATGGAAATTGTGTGAATCTGCACCTCCAGATGAGCAGGCTTTGTTCCATTGCTGTCAGGATCTCATGGCACTAGGACAATTTCTTCTGCCATTTTCCTCAAAGTGATGCCTCATCACAGCACCAGCAGAGATTGTGGTTGGTGTAGGTTTGGGGAAGGCAACAAACTTATTTCTGCATACCCAGCCTGCCTTCAGACTATGCCTGAATGTGATGTTACATAGTCAAGGTTTTTGCTTGGGTCCTGACCAAATTTCTCTGTTTTATCTGCAGTCCAAAACCCCCTGCCCATTTTCAGCCTGTGCTGATTCACCAAAGTTCCACCTTCTGAGCATGGAAATCAAAATCCTTATCCTCACCATCAAATGCTGCAGTGACGTTTGTTCCTCGGAGTAATTCCAATGGTTAAAGGATCAATGTGAGGTCTGGCTCCATAAAATTGGCTTGTATTCCACTCACTATCATCATCATCATGATGTGCCGGATTGTATGACGTGGGCAGTCATGGTTTTTCCATGACCATGATTGTTCTTGATAATTTTTTCTCCATTGCCTTCTGGGCAGTGTCTTTACAAGATAGGTGACCCTAGCCATTATCAATATTCTTTAGAGATTGTCTGCCTGGTGCCAGTGATCACATAACAGGACTCATGATATGCACCTGCTACTCATACGACTATCTACCACTTGCCCCCATGGCTTCACGTAACCCTGTTCAGGCTAAGCAGGTGCTACACCTTGACCAAGGGTGACTTGCAGGCTGGTGGAGGGAAGGAGCCCTTTACATCTCCTTTGGTAGAGATGCATCTCTACCCCACCACCGATTAGGCAACCACTTAATACAATCTTTAAATGATAAAAGAATCTTGGCAGGGTAGATATGGAGAAACATTCCCTTGACTTAATAGTCCTGAGCCAGAACCTCGAAAGGAGAATAGTTTTATTTTATTTAGAGATACGGTACAGAACAGGCCCTTGCGGCTCAACAAGCCAGGTCCCTTAGCAACCTACCAATGTAATCCTAGCTTAATCACAGGACAATTTACAATGACCAGTTAACCTTCTAACTGGTACATCTTTGGACTGTGAGAGGAAATTGGTGCACCCAGAAGAAACCCATGTACGAACTCCTTACAGATGGTGCTAGAATTGAACTCCCATGGCTGTAATAGCATCGTACTAACTGGTAGTTCCTTCTGCTATTCAAATAAAGTTTTAAAAGTTGCTGATGTAGGAATCCTGGCTATGCAACCAGTGACCCAGGCAGACAATCTTTGAAGAGCACTGATAATGGCAGGAGTCATCCATCTTGTAAAGACACTGGCAAACCACTTCGCAGAAAACTTACCAAGAACAATCATGACCATGATTGACCATGATCATCCCCATCATATGAGAAGGCACATAGTAATGATGATGATGTAGGGGAATGTTTTCTACCTAATGTTAGTACAGAATCTAACATTAACATGTCAAATGTAAGAACGGAGAATGGTGAGTGGGTGGAATGTGCTGCCGAGTGTGGTGGCAGAAGAAGATACATCTGGGGCATTTAAGAGACTCTTAAATAGGCACATTGATGATAGAGAAATGGAAGGTTATGTAGGAGGGAAGGTTTAGAACTCTTAGAACAGAATAAGGAACATTAAAAATTTTTTAAAAGCATTTACACTAATCAGCTCTGACTGTATGCCCTTGAGTTTAAAAATAGTGAAAACAACATTAAGCAAAGAAAATAATGCAAGTTCATACAGTATCCCAGGTGCCAAGTGGCACTGATGCTAGAGGTTATTTATTTAATCAGTGTTTTTTTTACAAATAGTTGCTATAAGTTGGGGTTAGTCTGGTGACCATTGGTTTTAGGTTGCAGAAACACACCTGGTCTGAAAATTCAGCTGGAAAAAAAAATGACCAGGCAGAATGTGCATTTCTCTGGCACTATACTCCCAATACAAGAATATCCTGGAATATCACAACCAACTGTGTATGTATTTTTGAAGTGTTGTGGGGTCAGGAATGTGGCAACCATTATGGTAAGTTGCCACACATAGTCATGAGATGACGGTCAGCTGATCTGTTTTTGTGATGGTGGTGATTCAGCGATAAGTATTAGGTAGATGCCCTTCTCCAGAAAAAGTGCAGTAAAACTTTTGTGTGTCTACCAGAGTGTACAGCCTCTGTTTAGTGCCTCACGTGACACTGACAGTCTCTGAGAGACTGGGGAGCATTGACCTGGGTTTTACTATCATACTCCCTGGATTGAAATGTAAACCTAACCCGGAGTCAGGTTTGAAGAAATAGAGGCAAGAGACAAACCCACTTATCTACAGCTGACACCTCATGCCTCTGGGCTAGGAGGAGTAAAAATTCAGGGCGTGGGAAGGCAAGCACAGGTGGATGGGCTTTGGGAATTGTGTGTTTAATGGTAAGGCTCATGGCTTGGGAGATTTGCCCCACAATTTTTATGTTCCTGTTGGTAAATTTGGACCAGTCGTGCAAACACTGGTTAGATGCTTCATCACTGGTCACCATATCACCCCAGCACTACGTTACATTAGCCCATCAGCCCTACCTGTGGCATAGGCCACCGGCAGCAGCTCGCCAGAGTCCTCTGACCTGGGCTAGTCGTTCAAAATGTCCGTAGGTGTCTCCCATCTTCTTCTCCCAGGAATGAGAGCTCTGGAGCTTCTGTTGGCATTTCTGTAGCTCTGGGTGTTTATGGGATGGCATTGCTACCCTATGCCTGACCCTCCTCCTTTTGCACCCAGGCTTGGGACTGTCCATGATGGAGTTACGTCAGTCTCAACACATGTCACTTATTTGTCTTAGAGGAGTTATGTTTGATCGCGCTGGTTTCAGCACAGATCCAGCTCTGTTGAAATAGACAGAAATCACCCCTACACACTGCTGCCCTGATCAATCAGTATTGTTCCTTTCAAGGCAGAGCATTAACTGATTCGCTACCTCAACGTATAACATTACTAGTAAAAATTAGGACCCGTTAAATCTAGGGAGTGTGGACCTTTTTGCCCCTCTGCCTTCCCTTTTCTTCCATTTCCCCCTCTTACCTCACCTGCCCATCACCTGGTGCCCCTCCTTCTTCCCTTTCTCCCATGATCCATTCTTCTCTCCTATCAGATTCCTCCTTTTCCACCTATTACCTCCCAGCTTCATCCCCCTCCCCCACTACATGGCTTCACCCATCACCTTTTAGCTTGTACTTCATCCTCTTCACCACTGTCTTCTTCCTTTCTAGTCCTGATGAATTGTCGACAGTTTATTCTTTCCCATCAATCCTTCCTGACCTGCTGAATGCCTGTGACACGTGATCCACCAGGATTGATACTGGGACTGTTGCTCTGTGATGTATGTGAATGAGTTAGATGTAGAAATAGGAGGCAAAATCAACATGGATGACATGAAGGTTGATAGAGTTGTTAGTATGAAATATACAGGGAGATATTGATGTACTTAGAATAATTGGGGGGGGGGGGTGATATCTCATTGAAACCTACTGAATATTGAAAGGCCTAGATAGAGTGGGATTGGACAGTGAAGGAGTCCTGGACTAGAGGGCACAGCCTCAATAAAAGGATGTGTCCCTCAGAACAGAGATGAGGAATCTCTTTAGCCAGAGGGTGGTGAAACTGTGGAATTCATTGCCCAAAATGGCTGTGGAGGCCAAGTCATTGGGTCTATTTAAAGCGGAGTTTGATAGTTTCTTGATTAGCAAAGGCATCAAAAACTACAGGGAGAAGGCAGGAGAAAGGGGATGAGAGGGAAAATAAATCCCTGAGCAGACTTGATGGGCCAAATGGCCAAATTCTGTTCCTCTGTGAAATGGTGTTGGTGAAGTGTGCTAAAAATAGCAGGTGGAGTTTAATCTGGTCAAATGAGAGGTAAATGCATTTAGGGAGTAATCATAAGGCAAGGATATACAGCATGAACAGAGGGACCTTGGAATGCCAATCCATAGATCCTTGAAAGTGGAAACACTTTAGATGATGTGGTTCAGAAGGCCTGTGGGATACTGACTTTCATTAGTCATGGCATTAAATACAGAAGCAGGAAGTTTTTGCTATAACTTTATAAAACATTGATCGGACCTCAACTGGAGCACTACTGGTTACTGTACTATGGGAAGGGTGTGACAGCATCGGAGAGAGTACCTAGGAAATTCACCAGGATGCTGCCTCAACTTTTATTTATTTAATTTAATTTAGAAAGACTGCATAGAGTAGGCCCTTCCAGCCCTTTGAGTCGTACAACCCATGCATTCCATGGGGAGGATGTATAGACTCCTTACAGATGATGCTGGAATTGATCTCCAACACCAAGGTGTAATAGTGTCAAGCTAATGAATTACATCTATTCTCCCTGGACCAGAGGAGGTTAAGAGGGCACGTTAATAGAGGGGTATAAAATTATGAAAATAAGGTAGGGCAGAGGTAATATTTCTCCATATCAAAGGTATGTAAAGGGGGTTTCTTTTTTTCTTTGTTACTGTTGGGAAAGGGTTTCCTTTTGTTAACTAGCAGGAATGCTAATTTACTGATAACGAGAATGGTATTCCTTTGTAAACCAAATGGGGATTAATGTTCTTTCTTCTGAGTCTGTAAGCTTTTGTTGACGGGCTTTTGGGCAGATCGGCGCGAGGGGGTCGAGAGAGAGGACGCAATGCTCTAAGCTGGGCGAGGATCGGACCCCAAAGGGGGGTCCGAGGCTGGGAGATTCTCCGAGGGGGGGGGATGAAGCTAGATGTGCTTGGTTGACCACTCGGAGGGTCCTGAGCTGTTTGGAGAGTCGAGGAGTTCGGAAGGTCCTGAGCTGCGAGTCGAGGAGTTCGGAGGGGATTGAATGGTGGCCAGAAGACTTCAGTAATTGAGCTCCAACGGCTGTGCACGAAGTGGTTTGGACTTTGATAAGTTTGGCGCCTTTTCTTTATTTTTTTTCTTTTTTTTGCGATTAAATGAGTACAATTTATAAAGGTTACTATAACTAAGTGATTAATAACGATACAGTATATATGAAGAGAAAAAAAATAAAGAAAAGGCGCCAAACTTATCAAAGTCCAAACCACTTCGTGCACAGCCGTTGGAGCTCAATTACTGAAGTCTTCTGGCCACCATTCGCTCCCCTTCGAACTCCTCGACTCTCCAAACAGCTCAGGACTCTCCGAGTGGTCAACCAAGCACATCTAGCTTCATCCCCCCCCCCCTCGGACCCCCCTTTGGGGTCCGATCCTCGCCCAGCTTAGAGCATTGTGTCCTCTCTCTCGACCCCCTCGCGCCGATCTGCCCAAAAGCCCGTCAACAAAAGCTTACAGACTCAGAAGAAAGAACATTAATCCCCATTTGGTTTACAAAGGAATACCATTCTCGTTATCAGTAAATTAGCATTCCTGCTAGTTAACAAAAGGAAACCCTTTCCCAACAGTAACAAAAAAAAAGAAACCCCCTTTACAGGTAAATAAAACTAGAGCCTTTGTATGTAGGATAAGGGGGAAGAGCTTTGGAGGGAATCCGAAAGGGACTACCTTCACCCAGATTGTGGCAAGTGTCTGGAATACTCTGCCAGAGAGAGTGGTTGAAGCTAAGTGGCTGATGGCAATTATTAGGTGCCAAGAGATGGGGTTAATGTTGATGGGTGCCCACTAGTTGATATGGATTGATGGGCCAAATGGTCTGTTTCTATGCTGTACTATGATACCGCTATGACTTAAAAACTATGTTTAATGAAATAGATACCCTATTATTTCAAACTGCTGGTGGTTCATTCAATTCTTGTTCTAATTCAAATCAAATAGTTAAAATGCCTTTTAATTTGCCTAGGTGATAATATTGATATAAACTAGCAAAGTCAGTATGTAAAGGTAGTGGAACTTGTATAAAAGAATTTACATATCAACCATTCAATAGTTTCTCAGGAATCCTGACTAGCAGTTCTGAAGGCTGGAGCGGAGACAAGATCATTTAATGTCATTTCCAGCACACAAGTGTAAAGCTGAACAAAATAATTATTACTCCAGAACCAATGCAGCACAATAAGATAAAGAACACAATAATAAAAAATATAATAAATATAAATACATAAGATAGCTTATATACAGTACATAGATGGATCATATGTCCATAAAGTGATGCTAGGCACAGGAGAGTCTTTATATAAGGTGACTCTGACGGGGAAATGATAAAGTAGTGGTGGTTGGGGGTGTGGAGGGGTGTGTTAAGTGGATGGAAGTGTTATCAGCTATACTGCTTGGGGTATTACTGATACTGATTACTAGGGTATCATGATATTAATGGAGTTGGTTGTTTTTGTGTCCTTACACCTTTGCTAAAGTTGGGTTAATGTGCCTAATCAGTGGTGTAGCTCTCAAATAAGACTGTAATACACTGCCAATTTTTCTGTTGGGTCAGCTTCATCTGACCAACCCTCACCTCATTTCTCCTGGATGAGCCCAGTAGCACCTACTGTGTTTCTTGTGATCTGGGTATATCAGTTCCAGATTCCCTGTGTCAATCCCAGTCTGGGATTCTGTCGATGTGGAGTTTGCACATTATGGTGACAGACTAGCGTAGTACTATTACAGCGACAGAGACCCCAGTTCAATTCCTGTCACTGCCTGTAAGGAGTTTGTACATTCTCCCCACATTCCACAGATGTTTGAGTTAGTAGATTAATAGGTCACATACATGTAATTGGACGGAACAGGGTCATTGGGCGTGGTACCACGCTGTATCTCTAAATAAATAAATAAGATTGTACATTCTCCCTGTGACTGTGTGTGTTTCCTTCCACATCCCAAAGATGTCTGGGTTAGTTGGTTTATCATTCAGATGGGTATAATTGGGCAGCAAAGGCTCATGGGCTACAAGAACCTGGTACAACACTGTATCTCTAGATATATAGCATGTGCATCATTGTTCATATTGCTACAATCAAACCAGCACAGGTAGCAACCCTCCACGTACTGTGCTATTTTTTGTTTCAGTTTTATTTCCAAGAAAATCCCTTTATGTGTATAAATAAAGTGTACAGTATGTCAGAATGCTGACATTAGAACAACAATCAGTCAGGACGTAGCCAGGGTGGTTGTACATGACACAAGACCATAAGACATAGGAGCAGAATGAGGCCATTTGGCCCATCAATTCTGCTCTGCCATTTCATCATGGCTGATCCATTTCCCTCTTCAGCCCCAGTCTCCTGCCTTCCCCTTGTAACTCTTCAGGCCTTGACTAATAAAGAATCTATCAACCTCTGCTTTAAGTAAACCCAATGACCACAGCTGCCTGTGGCAATGAACTCCACAGAGTCACCATCCTCTGGCAACAAAAAATTCCTCCTTATTTCTGTTTTAAATGGGTGTCCCTCTATTCTGAGGCTGTATCCTCTGGTCCTAGCCTCCCCCACCATAGGAAATACCCTCTCCATCAAAGTCTTTTCATATTCAATAGGTTTCATAGATGCCAATTAGCTTTTAGAATGGTTTATTTTCTGCACAAATTTATGTACTTAGGGATACAGTGGGAAATGCTCTCCTGGCCCAATGAAACCTCACCACCCAGCAACCCACTTAATTAATCCTAGCCTAATCACAGGACTATTTATAATGACCAGTTAACCTACCAACCAGTACATCTTTGGACCACTGGAGGAAGCTCACAAACTCATAGAAAGGATGTACAAACTCCTTACAGAGGATGCTGGAATTAAACTCCAAATTCTGTTGCTCTGAACTATAATAGAGTTGCACTAACCACTGCACTAACTTAGTGGCTAAATGTTCATTTGTTTGTAAGCATTATTTTTAAAGTTTTTGTCCAGATTTTTATATTTGGGAGGGTAAACGAGTTTGGTGCAAGTGGTCTTGTGGCCCTGTTAAACTGAGTGGTTTCCCCCACATCTTAAAAAAAATAAAGTTTGTGAATATATTATGTCTAGATTGCATTTTTAAGATTGCTATAGCTTGATAGAATGGCACATTTCTTTTACATATTATAAACCAAAGCTGAGATTTATAAATACTTTGCATTTTCAGTCAATTGTGATACAAAGTAACAATTTTCAGACAATGTTTGATCTGCATTCTCAGAACTGATTTCTTGAATATTAAAAAAATTAAAAAAGGTTGTGTGTGTGTGTGTGTGTCAGAATGTGTATTACTTTTTTGAGATCCTTGCTTAAATATGTTGAAAATACCCTATCATTTGAAGGTGCACTTTAAAATTAAAGGGAAGAAGATTTGAAATGCTCTGCATCTCTGCTTCTCACGAAGATGTTCTGAAATATATTACCACTTCTTACTGTCCCCCGTACCAGTGCCTCTCCAGATCCTGCTATTTACTTTTCCTTTCAAGTGTTTATCCCTTTTTCTTTAGAAGTTTAACAATGAATGTGATTCCACAGCACACCAAATTGTAACTGGTTGTTCCAATACAAATGTTCTGCTTCCCCCGCCCACCTCTTCCTCAACTATCATCTGCCAGCTTGTATGCCTCACTCCCTACTCCCCCTCCCCACCTTCTTATTCAGGCTTCTTCGCTCTTCCTCTCCAGTCCCATCCCGATCCTCTTAAAGGAAACAAAGGCAACATGAGTAAATCTGCAGATGCTGGAAATAAATAAAAACACAAAATGCTGGCAGAACTCAGCAGGCCAGACAGCATCTATGGGAGGAGGTAGTGACGACGTTTCGGGCCGAAACCCTTCATCATTTTCTCCATCACAGAACAAATGTGGACAGGGGAGAATTGGAATATGGGGAGAAAGGGAAAAATACTTGAGTGACACTGTGTAGATGAGCTAAAGTAGAGAGTGCACCCTGTATCCTTGTGAACTGGAGTTAGGATACAATAACTTACTTTGGGAGTCCTGAATCTGTGGAATTCTCCATCCCTAGAGATCTGTGAAGGTGCAGGTGGTATTGAATTAATTCATAATAGAACAATGTAACACAATAAATAGGGACAGGAGTAGGCTGTTCCAATGTGCTCAGATCAAAATTATGGATGATTACGTCAGAGCTATTTTCCTGCACTATAGCCACATCCTTGATTCTCCTAATTCTTAGCAACCTGTTGATCTCAGCTGTGACTGAATCCAATACAAGCATCCACAGCCTTCTGGGATAGAGAATTCCCAAAATTAACCACTCTTGTGGGTGAAAAGAATTCTCTTCATCTCAGTCCTAAATAGCCTGAGATTGAAAGCCATTGTACACTACAGCACAGAAACAGGCCCTTTGGCCCATCTAGTCCATACCAAATTATTATTCTGCCTAGTCCCATTGAATTGGACCTAGGCCATAGCCCTTCTTACCCCTCCCATCCATGTAGCTATCCAAATTTCTCTTAAATGTTGAAATCGAACCCTGGTTCGACTCTCCAGCCAAGGAAAGTCTGTAAGAAAACTGCAACGGGAGAAGATTTGTTTTCCAGCAAGACAATGACCCCCGAGCATAAAGCCAAAGCTACACAGGAATGGCTTAAAAACAACAAAGTTAATGTCCTGAGGTGGCCAAGTCAGAGTTCAGACCTTAATCCAATTGAGAATTCGTGGCTGGACTTGAAAAGGGCTGTTCACTCACAATCCCCATGCAAGCTGACAGAGAGCCTGAGCAGTTTTGTAAAGAAGAATGGGGAAACATTGCAGTGTCCAGATGTGCAAAGCTGATAGAGACCTATCCACACAGACTCAAAGCTCTAATTGCTGCCAAAGGTGCATCTACTAAATACTGACAAGATGCCCTTTTATTTATCAATTATTTTGTGTTTAATAATTGTAATAAATTTTGCCCAATTTGTAGAATTTTGTTTTCACTTTGAGACAAAAGAATCTTTCCTGTTGACCAGTGTCAAAAAAGCCAAATCAAATCAACTGTGATTCAACGTTGTCAAACAATAAAAATGAAAACTTCCAAGGTGGTTACAGCACAGAAACAGGCCCTTCACCCTTGTTGAACCATTTTTCTGCCTAGTCCCACTGACCTGCACCTGGACCATATCCCTCCATACACCTCTCATCCATGTACCTGTCCAAGTTTTTCTTAAATGTTAAAAGTGAGCCTGCATTTACCACTTCATCTGGCAGCTCATTCCACACTCCCACCACTCTCTGTGTGAAGAAGCTCCCCCTAATGTTCCTTTAAACTTTTTCCCCTTCACCCTTAACCCATGTCCTGTTTTTTTTCTCCCCTAGCCTCAGTGGAAAAAGCCTGCTTGCATTCACTCTATCTATACCCATCATAATTTTATATACCTCTATCAAATCGCCCCTCATTCTTCTACACTCCAGGGAATAAAGTCATAACCTATTCAACCTTTCTCTCTAACTCAGTTTCTCAAGTCCCAGCAACATCCTTGTAAACCTTCTCTGCAATCTTTCTATCTTATTAATATCCTGTAATTAGGTGACCAAAACTGCACACAATACTCGAAATTTGGCCTCACCAATGTCTTATACAACCTCACCATAACATTCCAACTCTTGTACTCAATACTTTGATTTATAAAGGCCAATGTACCAAAAGCTCTCTTTACGACCCTATCTACCTGTGACTCCACTTTTAGGGAATTATTCCCAGATCCCTCTGTTCTACTGCACTCCTCAGTGTCCTACCATTTACCTTGTATGTTCTACCTTGGTTTGTCCTTCCAAAGTGCAATACCTCACACTTGTCTGCATTAAACTCCATTTTTCAGCCCATTTTTCCAGCTGATCCAAATCCCTCTGCAAGCTTCCTCACTGTTCACTACACCTCCAATCTTTGTATCATCAGCAAATTTGCTGATCCAATTTACCACATTATCATCCAGATCATTGATATAGATGACAAATAACAATGGACCCAGCACTGATCCCTGTGGCACACCACTAGTCACAGGCCTCCACTCAGAGAAGCAATCCTCCGCGACCATTCTCTAGCTTCTCCCATTGAGCCAATGTCCAAATCCAATTTACTACCTCATACTTTTTATAGAATGGCAGAATCAAATAAAACTAAAGATACAGACAAGTAATGTGGTTGAACAGAGGTATCTGGGAATACAGGTCCACAATTCCTAAAAGTGGAATCATAGGTAGAAAGGGTCAAGGAAAGAGCTATTGGCTTTCATAAATCGAAGTGTTGAGTACAAGAGTTGGGATGTTATATTGAGGTTGTGTAAGATGCTGGTGAGGCTTAATTTGGAGTGTTGTGTACAGTTCGGGTCATCCATCTACAGGAAAAATATTAATAAGTTTGGATGAGTACAGAGAAAATTTACACAGATGATGAAAGGACTTGAGGATGCAAGTTATAAGGGAAGGTTGAATAGGTTAAGACTTTATTCCTGGGAACGTAGGAGGATGAAGATGATTTGATAGAGGTATACAAAATTATGAAGGGTTAATGCAAACAGGCTTTTTCCATTGATGTTGATGAGATCAAAACTAGAGGTCATATTTAAGAGAGAACTGTACTCAGAGAGTTCGAACAAGCTGCTAGTAGAAGTTGTGGATGTGGGTTTGATTTCAACATTTAAGTCTTCCCAACCTTTTTTTTGCCATGGACCAATACCATTAAGTAATGGGTCTATGGACCCCAGGTTGGAAACCCCTAATTTAAAAGAAATGTGGACAGGTACATAGATGGCAGGGGTGTGGAGGGCTACGGTGCAGGTGCAAGTTGATGGGACTAGGCAGAATAATTTTGACACAAGCTAGATGGGTCAAGTCATAGAGCACTACACTCCGTACTGTATACGTCACTGGGGAAAGTGGTGGAAGCAGTGTTGTTGACTGTGTTTAAGGAATGTCATGATGAGTACCTGAACTATCTAGTCACAGAAAACCATGGATTAACGTGGATACCTAACTGGTCGGCTTAGACACATCGGCCTGCCACATGATTGGCTGATTAGATATTTGCATTAATGAGCATGTGCACGGGTGTACCTAATAAAGTGGCCAATGGTGTCTATTGCCTTTCCTTCCTAGTTAGTCCAATAGGATCGGTTCTGCATTTTGTTAACAGGACATATCCTGGCAATAACCTACTTGGTCAAGTAGATGTTAGTGCTATACGCGTACGAGAACAACTTGGCTAGAGAACTGTAATTGTCCAAAGATCTATTGATATTGGTCTTGAATGTACTCAAGTGTTCTTAGCCTTCTATGGTGGAAAATTATTCATATTGTTTAATTATTAATCTAAAATAATTTATAATCAGAAATACACTGTGGTCTTTTACATTGGCAGTAACTATACAATCATCAAAAGACATTCATAAATAGTAACAACTAAGATTTCTTTACATGATACAGCACAGGTTAAAGTTAATTATTCTCAATGTTAAAGTTAGCCAGGACTGCAAGAGAACAAAAAGTCTTCTAAATATGTAGGAGCAGTAGATGAAACTGTGATTACTATTATACAAAGAACCTTTCACCCGTGAACTCTTTCTTGCTACTGTTGCATGTTGACGTTTTTGATCCCACAGTCTTCAGAAGTTAAGAATGAGGTACAAAGCTTGTGTTGATGATCATTTATTAAGCACTAAGAGAACAAAGAGATTAAGAAAGAAGAGTAGTGAGAGAAAGTGCTGTGGAAAGGAACAAAGAGAAGGTAGAGCGAGTCCACATGGTACATAGAACATTGAACAGTACAGCATGGGGACAGAGGCAGCACCTTCCAGGCCTCCACCACTCTCTGAGTAAAAAAACTTGACTGTCACATCCCTTTTGAACCTACCCCCTCTCACCTTCAATGCATGCCCTCTGGTATTAGACATTTCAATTCTGGGAAATAGATACTCCCCGCTTACTCTATCAGTGCCTCTCAGTATGGTAATTCAATTGAATTTCCATAGAAATTGACCAATCAGATTGACCCTGTTCAAATAATGTGATACCCAAGAAGTTTCCAGAAAGAGCCAGAACTGGAATGGAACCACTAGGAAACATGTTGAAGAATTGCATATACATTGGTAATTATATAAAAATACAAACAACAAGAGAAAGTTAAACTGCAAAGAAGGTGACAATTGCACAGTCTAATCCAACATCATGAGAAGGATGACTATGATTGCCCACATCATACTACACAGCACATCATGAAAATGATGAAGAATCTAATACCATTTATAAGACGTTAACACATTTGCTGACTGGTAACACATGATTTTGCCCAACTAACGTTGCTCTTCTTCAAATTTGGCTAAAAATATCCACCTTTACTGTCAAGATGGGGATTAGACAGGTGTGGCATTGGTGTAACAGAAACAAAAAAAATACAACACAATATAGGCCCTTCGACCCATAAAGCTATGCCAAATATGTCCCTACCTTAGACCTACCTAGGCTTTACCCATAGCCCTCTATTTTTCTAAGCTCAATATAGCCATCCAGGAGTCTCTTAAAAGACCCTATCATTCCTCCTCCACCACTGCAACTAGCAGCCCATTCCACGCAATCACCACTCTCTTGAGTAAAAATCTTACCCCCGATATCTCCTCTGTACCTACTTCCAACCACCTTAAAACTATGCCCTTTCATGCTAGCCATTTCAGCCCTGGGGAAAAGCCCAGGGTTGACTATCCACATGATCAATGCCTCTCATTATCTTGTACACCTCTATCAGGTCATCTCTCATTCCCCATCACTCCAAGGAGAAAAGACCGAGTTCACTCAACCTATTCTCATAAGGCATGCTCCCCAATCCAGGCAGCATCCATGTAGATCTCCTCTGCACCCTTTCTATGGTTTCCATGTCCTTCCTGTAATGAGGTGACCAGAATTGAGCATAGTACTCCATGTGGGGTCTGACCAGGGTCCTATATAGCTGCAACATTACCTCTTGGCTCTTTAACTCAATCCCACGATTGATGAATCCAATGCATTATATGCCTTCTTAAGCACATAGTCAACCTGCATAGCAGCTTTGAGTGTCCTATGGACTCGGACTCCAAGACCCCTCTGATCCTCCACACTGCCAAGAGTCTTACCATTAATGCTATATTGTGCCATCATATTTGACGTACCAAAATGAACCACCTCACACTTATCTGAGTTGAACTTCATCCGTCACAGCTCAGCCCAGTTTTGCATCCTATCAATGTCCCGTTGTAACCTTTGACAGCCCTCCACACTATCCACAACACCCCCAACTTTGTGTCATCAGCAAATTTACTAACCCATCCCTCCACTTCCTCATCCAGGTCATTTATAAAATTCACAAAGAGTAGGGGTCCCAATACAGATCCCTGAGGCACACCACTGGTCACCGGCCTCCATGCAAAATATGACCCGTCTACAACCACTCTTTGCCTTCTGTGGGCAAGGCAGTTCTGGATCCAAAAAGCAATGTCCCCTTAGATCCCATGCCTCGTTTTCTTAATAAGCCTTGCATGGGGTACCTTGTCAAATGTGTTGCTAAAATCCATATACACTACATCTATGGTTCTACCTTCATCAATGTGTTTAGTCACATCCTCAAAAAATTCAATCAGGTTCGTAAGGCACAACTTGTCCTTGACAAAGCCATGCTGACTATTCCTAATCATATTATGCCTCTCCAAATGCTCATAAATCCTGCCTCTCTGGATCTTCTCCATCAACTTACCAACCACTGAAGTAAGACTCACTGGCCAATAATTTCCTGGACTATCTCTACTCCCTTTCTTGAATAAGGGAACAACATCCGCAACCCTCCAATCCTCTGGAACCTCTCCCGTCCTCATTGATGATACAAAGATAATTGCCAGAAGCTCAGCAATCTCCTCCCTCGCTTCCCACAGAAGCCTGGGGTACATCCCGTCCGGTCCTGGTGACTTATCCAACTTGATGCTTTCCAAAAGCTCCAGCACATCCTCTTCCTTAATATCTACATTCTTAAGCTTTTCAGTCCACTGCAAGACATCACTACAATCGCCAAGATCCTTTTCCATAGTGAATACTGAAGCAAAGTATTCATTAAGTACCTTTGCTATTTCCTCCGGTTCCATACACACTTTCCCACTGTCACATTTGGTTGGTCCTATTCTCTCATGTCTTATCCTCTTGCTCTTCACATACTTATAGAATGCCTTGGGGCTTTCCTTATTGCTGTCCGCCAAGGTCTTCTCATGCCCCCTTCTGGGTCTCCTAATTTCATTCTTAAGCTCCCTCCTGCTGGCCTTATAATCTTCTAGATTCCTATCACTACCTGTTTTTTTGAACCTTTCGTAAGCTCTTTTCTTCTTGACTAGATTTACAACAGCCTTTATACATCACGGATCTTGTACCCTACCATCCTTTCCATGTCTCATTGAAACGTACCAACCCAGAACCCCATACAAATATCCCCCGAACATTTGCCACATTTCTTCTGTACGTTTCCCTGAGAACATGTTTCCAATCTATGCTTCCAGGTTCCTGCCTGATAGTCTCATATTTCCCCTTACTCCAATTAAACATCTCCATAACTTGTCTGTTCCTATCCCTCTCCAATGCTATGGTAAAGAAGATAGAATTGTGATCACTATCTCCAAAATGCTCTCCCACTGAGACCCCTGACACCTGATCAGGTTCATTTCCCAATACCAGATCAAGTACAGCCTCACCTCTTGTAGGCTTATCTACATATTATGTCAAGAAATCTTCCTGAATACACCTTACAAACTCTACCCCATCTAAACCCCTCTTTCTAGGAAGATGCCAATCAATATTTGGGGAATTAAAATCTCCCACCAACAACCCTGTTATTACTACTCCTTAATCTGAATCTGACTCTTTCCAGAATCTGTCTCCCTATCTACTCGTCGATGACCCTGTTACTATCAGGTGGTCCATAAAAAAACATAAAAGAGCTATTAACATCCTATTCCTAACTTCCGCCTACAGAGACACTGTAGACAACCCCTCCATGACTTTCTCCTTTTCTGCAGCCGTGACACTATCTCTGATCAACAGTGCCACGCCCCCACCTCTCTTGCCTCCTTCCCTGTCCTTTCTGAAACATCTAAAACCTGGCACTTGAAGTAGCCATTCCTGCCTCTGCACCATCCAAATCTCTGTAATGGCCACAACATCATAGCTCCAAGTGCTGATCCATGCTCTAAGCTCATCTACTTTATTCATGATACTCCTCACATTAAAATAGACACATCTCAAATCATCGGACTGAGTGCATCCCTTCTCTATCACCTGCCTATCCTCCCTTTTGCACTGTCTCCAAGCTTTTTCTATTTGTGAGCCAACCACCCCTTCCTCTGTCTCTTCAGTTCAGTTCCCACACCCCAGGAATTCTAGTTTAAATTCTTCCCAATAGACTTAGCAAACCTTCCTGCCAGGATATTGGTTCCCCTTGAATTAAAGTGCAACCCGTCCTTTTTGTACAGTTCACACCTGCCCCAATGATCCAGAAATCTGAATCCCTGCCCCCTGCTCCAATCCGTCAGCTATGCATTTATCCTCCAACTCATTCTATTCCAATACTCACTGTCATGTGGCACAGGCAGTAATCCTGAGATTACTACCTTTGAGGTACTGCTCTTCAACGTCTTTCCTAACTCCCTGTAGTCTGTTTTCAGGACCTCCTCCCTTTTCCTACCTACGTTGTTGGTACCAATATGTACCACGACCTCTGGCTGTTCTCCTTCCCACTTCAAGCTATCATAGACGCAATCAGAAACATCCAGGACCCTGGCACCTGGGAGGCAAACTACCATCCGCGTTTCTTTCCTGTGTCCACAGAATTGCCTGTCGGACTCCTAACTATAGAGTCCCCTATCACTGCTGCCATCCCCTTCCTTTCCCTACCCTTCTGAGCCAGACTCTGTGCCAGAGGCACGACCACAGTTGCTTCCCCCAGGTAGGCCGTCCTCCCCCTCCCCCCCCCCGGAACAGTACTCAAGCAGGAATACTTATTGTTAAGGGGGACAGCCACTGGGGTACCTGCTTCTTGCCCTTCCTTCTCCTGACTGTTAGAGAAGTGGGTAACACTCCTGTGGTCCTGGGGTGATTACCTGCCTATAACTCCTCTCTATCACCTCCTCACTCTCCCTGACCAGACGAAGGTCATCGAGCTGCAGCTCCAGTTCCCTAACGCCGTCTCTAAGTAGCTGCAGCTCGACACACCTGGTGCAGATGTGGTCGTCTGGGAGGCCAGGAGTCTCCAGGACCTCCCACATCTGATAACCGAGCACAGAAAACCAGCCTCACACAAATACTTAAAATGCTGGTGGAACACAGCAGGCCAGACAGCATCTATAGGAAGAAGCACTGTCAACGTTTTGGGCCGAGACCCTTCGTCAGGTCTCGGCCTGAAACGTCAACAGTGCTTCTTTCTATAGATGCTGCCTGGCCTGCTGCGTTCCACCGGCATTTTGTGTGTGTTGCTTGAATTTCCGGCATCTGTAGATTTCCTCGTGTTCACACACATACTTCCTGTCTTTATTTTAAACAGATAACCTACCTGGCCTTGTGTGGTAAACTATGTATACCTGTCTGGACACGCCCCTCTGCTCCTGTGGTTCCTCCCACAGACCCCTTCATAAAGGCGATTGAAGGCACTGCTCCTCCGTCAGTCTCCAAGATGTCGTGGTCTCTTTTGTTGCTAATAAAAGCCTATCGTTCACCTCCTGTCTCCGAAAGTTATTGATGGTGCATCACCTCGACCCCTTATCACCTAAGCCCCGTTGAGCCAAAGCCTTCCTACCCTGTGTCCCACTACTCCATCGCCCGTTCATCTGACGCCCGGTCTGTAAATCTGTCAAACTCTTCCCACTGTTCTCACTGGCTGACCTCCACGCACTTGCGCAGTCGTGCCCCATTCAAACCGCTGAATAAATAACTGTACTCTACCACAGTGAGAAACCAACACACAACCTGAAGCACTTTTAAACTAAAGGTCTTAAGTCGCTTCCCAGCAACATTATCAAACAAAACCTGCCAAACCCAGATGACTGAAGCTCATTCAAGAGGTAGACCCAGAGCATTAGGCCTAAGCAGCTGAAGGGATTGGTGGTGGAGATGGAATGCAAAGGGCAGAAATTAAGGAGAAGTGGAAACTTTTTGGATGATCTTAGATTATATAGACATTGAGCAAACAGGCTGTGGAGGGATTTGAGAAGAAAGGAGGTTTAAATTGGGCATTTCAGTGAACCAGGAAGCAGTGGTGGTCAGCGTAGTCAGAGTGATTGGTGAAAGGTGCAAGATGGGAATGGGTAGCAGAATGTGTGGGAACAAGTAATTAAGACTAGAATATAAAAGCAAGGATGTGTAAGGCATTGGTCAGACCACACATTGTCCTGAGAGCAGTTTTGGGCATCTTATCAGAAAAAAGACGTGGTATTGTGGTGGTTCCATAGAATTAAAAGAATGATCCTAGGATTGAAAGAGTTAACGTATGAAGAGCTTTTGATGGCTCTGAGCCTGTACTCGCTGGAGTTTAAAGAAGTACCTTGTTTCTATGGGTCTGCAAAAGAAAAGAGGCACTAAAGTACCCATAATGCCCCCTTCTCTTCTCCTTTTACATCTCCTTCTCTCACTTTATTACCTGCCCATCACCTCCCTCTGGTGCGCCTCCCCTTTTATTTTCTACATGGCCTTCTGTCCCCTATTATCAGATTCCCTCTTCTCCAGCCCTATATCTCTTTCACCAATCAGCTTCCCAGCTCTTTACTTCACTCTTCCCCCCTCCTGGTTTCACCTGTCGCCTTGTATTTCTCCCTCACCTCCCCCACCTTCTTACTCTGACTCATCTTTTTCTCTCCAGTCCTGCTGAAGGGTCTTGGCCTGAAACATCAACTGTACTCTTTTCCATAGATGCTGCCTGGCCTGATGAATTTGTCCAGCATTTTGTGTGTTACTAAAATATAAGTTGATATTTAGAACTCCTACCTCCAACATGATTTTAACAATGCAATTGGATGCCTTAATTTGGCCACTCTGTTGAAGACCCAAAAAAGCTAGAGAACTTGTTCTGTAAGTGCCTCTCACCTTTTGATGGGAAAGGCTAATGAATCGTGACAAACATTTCAAATCTTCAGAGACCTACCTTTGATTTCATGAAAGTTGATAAATTCTTCAAAATGAAGCAAGGACAGTGATTTCTAACATATCTTTTCTTCCTAGATTTAAATGCACACAGACATCAAGAACAACAACTTGCATTTAAATAGTCTGCTCAACAATATCAGAACATCTGATAGTTAAAATTGACTTCCCTAATGTTTCTGAATCAAATGAGATACAAGTAATCAAAAGCCTCGCCAAAAGACAAGAGTTATGTTAGGCAAGTGTTAGCCTTTTATGGTGGAATGATTAAATCTGGAGATGGTCCATGCGCCAGACTGGGAACAGCTCCAGTATCTGAGGACTGTAGGCTGAGCAAAGGTTATAGAGATAGGAACAGCATGATTGTGTAGCTGTTAGTATAAAGCTTTACAGTTGTAAGATTGGGATTCACCCTTCCCACTGCTGTCTGTAAGGAGTTTGCACATTCTCCCTGTGACCACATGGGTTTCCTCCAGATGCTCTGGTTTCCTCCCACATTCCAAAGACAAGTTGTGGGCATATTACGTTGCCATCAAATGCATGGTGACACTTGTCCAGCACAATCCTCATTGATTTGATTTAATGGAAACTATGGATTTCACTGTATGTTTTGATGTACATGTGATAAATAAAGCTAATCTTAATCTAAGAAACAGAAGGTTATGTAGGGATTACAAAATAAGGAAAGATTATCCAAATAGAAATATTTTAAGAATCCTTTAAGGGTCAACAAGGATGGAGATGGAAAACAGGGGTTGGGTTTGGATAGGAACAAGGCACCAGAGTTTTGCGGGAGACTGGAACTAGGAAACTGATAGTACAACAATTGAATAATCCATTCATAAGGGCAGTTCAAGACCTTACAGCGCATCAAATTTGATATTCCATAGAGACTGGCTTGGGTATTGTGACAACACATTTATTTTCCCCACAATCTCCCATCCAACACAACTGTTTGAGAATTCAGTTGCAGGTTGTGACCTACCACCGGTGAAGTCATGTAATTACAGCCATCTACACCAAAAAAACCCTCATTTAACTCATTAAATATCTCTTCATTTTGAAGTCATAGCCATCTATCATAAATAAATCCTTAGAAACTTGGTTTCATGTCCAATTAGGTAAGTGTTATCGTTGTAGTTTTATAAGGAAGTGGTTATGTAATAATGGCTAGATCATCTTTTTAAATAATGGGAGATTCATGGGAACTATTGGCCAGAATATTAGTATTTTAGCTAATAAGCCTGGCAGAACCTTTTCTACTGACAAGAGAAGATGCAAAAGTGGGTTACTGGTGCCTTAAAACTAGTCACTTTGGGCAGATGGGGCTCATCAGCTGTGATTGGCAGCTCATTTTGGAGAAGAAAAACTTTGATCTCAAACCTCCATTGCCTTGCAGCTATATCCACTCATGGGGAAGGCTTCAGGAGTAAACCCCAAGGGAAAATCCAAAGCTGGCGTCCCCAAGATGGTACTATGTTGAGTTCAATGTTCACTGGTAACTCCTGCGACACTGCTGGTGCCAAACTGTATCGGTCTCTGTCATCATTTGGATTCATCAGTTGTGTGGAGGAGGAGCCTGCTACATGGGCAACAGCATGCTCTCCATATTGTACTGGTCTGGCTTGCGAATCCAGCTAGAACGCAATATCCATGGTTGACCCTGATCAATGAGGGCCTATATTTCTACAGCAGTGCAGCTTAAGACTATTAGCATTCATAGTTTTGTTGGCTGCATAGAAAGATAGAGATTTTAAATATTTAAAAATTCAGAATCTGAGAAAGCTGATCCATTCACCCGATCGAAGGAAATGAGTCACAAAATCCTTTGGACTATACTTCAGCACCAGGTTGGTTTTCTTCTATGTATAACATTGCTCTATAAATGTTTGACATTGCATAATTTTACATTGTCCTGTTTTATTAAATGTGAAATAAGTAATTTTAATACAAGAGGCAACAATTGGGTGAAGTCCAGTGTGAAATGTTTTCAATTTGCCATACTTACACATGCATGATGACCAAAATCTACATCCCACCTTATCCACAGAGTTTCTATTGCCCTGTGTAACACATCCATCCAAATTATTAGATTTCCCATTATTCATGAAATAAATTATTTTCAACTTGATATTCCACTAGGATTGTTTGCAGGCAGTATTAGCAAAGTCTGAATTTTCTAATAACTTTGATATGACCAAATTAATTTGTCAATTAATAAAATTGTTATTTTATTTAGATATACAGTGTAGAGTAGACTCTTCAAGCCCAACAAGCCACACCCACCTTTTTAACCCTAGCCTAATCAAAGGTCAATTTACAATGATCAATTAACCTAGTACCTAGTATGCCTGTAGACTGTGGGCAGAAACCTACATGATCATGGGGAGAATATTTGGTGCCAAAATTGAACTCCAAACTCTGATATCCCCAGCTGTAATAGAGTCACGTTAACTGCTACGCTACTGTGGCACACCTAAAATCTTCATTAAACTGACAGTGTATATTTCACATGAGCCAAGTAGGTAATTAGTACTCGTCAGATAGGTCCTCATCAAGCCAGCTCTCTCAGCTAGAGCCCCATTTTCAAATGATGTGTAGGCTTGGTTATAAAGTGCTGGGTTGTTGTTGTTTGTAGTACACAAACACAAAAGTACGTTGTGCCATCACAGAGGCACTGCAGAACTGATAGAAATGCATTATACATTTATTAGTGAAATCCAATATTTCTTTGCAATATATGTGATTGGCCAGCTTTTGTCGTGAGCAAGGTTTAAACTATAATCCACTATTAATTACATATACCATACCAAAGAGAAGCAAAACAATATAATACTCTATTAATTCCAGTTTGGTGAATAGCACTTTTGCACAAAGGCTTCTCCAGAAAAAAAAGAGACACTTAAATCAAATTGAATAAAACCATTTTTAAAAAGATGACAAATATAAATTCCACATAAAAACCCACAGAACCTTTCAATGTTTCAATCTACATCTGCTAAACACAACATTTAATACAAATAGGTTGTTAATGCCATCATGTAAACTCTAGAGAGCTCTGGATTTCTGAAACCTGATGTCTTAGCATTCTTACCTTTTCAGAAAAGGAATTTAGTATTGCAAATCAAAGTCAATAATGTGTGTGTTTATAGCTAAAGTCCTACTTAGTTGCTGGCTGATTTTCAAAACCTGCAGCTGAAAGCAGACAAAAATGTGAGGTAAGTTAGTACTTTAATGACAATTAGCAAACCAATAAATAGAGATCCCATTGGCAATCAGGATGGGAGCCCCCATCATGTAGGAGTGATGGTGACCTTCTGGAAAGGTGGGGTTGATAGTGGGACAATTAGGTTCACGACAGTCAAGGCACAACTTTGTAAGATTCACAATTTTGACAAAATTACAATTTGAGTAGTGCACTAACTGATTTATCTCCAATGAAATCAATCGTATGGGTGAAAGGATTCAATAGACAGAGCATCATTTCTGTTCAGAACTTTGAATATTCTTTGTATTTCATGGGCAAATGGATCATGTGGTTCCAATTTCCAGTTTTGTGTAAATATTCAATGCAGTAACATGGCTTCTTAACACACAGACAAAAACAACAAATGATATGATTGAGGTTCTACAAGAAGATCATACTTGCACACTGAAAGTAGCAGCAGTAGTCAGCAATACTGGTCCTTCTGATTCACATTATTTTTAAGAAGACTACCCATCTTTTCCAAAATGTGTTTAAGGTAAAATACCTGTACGTCACAAATAAAATAAATTGTCTAAATGAGGTTATTTTCAGAGAATGCACGTATAATAGATGTTAAATAAAGGGCTTTTCAATCAAACACCACAGACAGTGCCACGGTAGCATAACACTATTACAGCTTTGGGGCTTTGGAGATCAGAGGTCGATCCTGGCGTCCTCTGTAAGCAGTTCCCTCCATGAAATGTGTGGGTTTTCCCTGAGTGCTCCAGTTTCTTCCCACAGTCAAAAAATGTATCTGTAGGTTAATTGGTCATTCCAAATTGTCCTGTGATTGGATTAGGGTTAAATCAGAGTTGTTGGGGGTTGCTGGGTGGAGTGGCTCGAAGGGCTGGAAGGGTCTCTAAACTAAATAAATAAAATAAACATCAAAAATAAACTTCCTAACATGATTTTCACACATCTGGTCCCAATAATTTAGTCATCCAGTCTTTAAGTTCCCTAAATTATGCCTCACACAGCAGTCATGGCACAGAAACATACCATTTGGTCCATAAGGTCTATTGCAGTGCGGAAGCTCCACATAAACTCTCTGCCGTCCTATAGCTAATTCTATGAACAATGCCTATTCTCTGCAGACTCCTCTAGCTTCTTTTTGAATGTACTGCTCTGTAAATAAAATGTCTGTTCTGTATTAGCATTTATTGACATGCCAATAGGGAGAATTACAGAGATCACATTGCTTAAACAGTTTCCAGTGATTCTTGCTAGCCTTCAAGGCCCAGTAGTGATGCCATGCAAGAGAATTTCCATGTGGGTGCCGTTAAGTATTTCCCCTAAACCTCCCCCCCCCCCCACCTGCCCCACACACACACAAAAAATCAGCACAGGAATCATTATTGCATAGAAACCTCCTGAACAATGATCAAAATATAAACATATACTGTACATTTAGGTTCAAAGCACAGATATGGAGAATACCTACAAGTAGAAGCTAACTTAATTGCTGCAATGAGTTCTTCCCTCAAATACTACCTACACCAGGGGTTCCCAACCTTTTTTATGCCATGGACCCCTACCATCAACTAAGGTTTCCATGGACCGCAGGTTGGGGTCTCCTGCTCTAATCCGTTGAAATCAAAGAGCAAACTCCCCAGAGAAGGTTCAATGATTAGTCAAGATTGTACTAAGGATAGTGTTTCAATCCCTTTAGGAGTGCACTCCAAACTGAGTGTGTAGTGAGGTCCTCAGGCTGGACCTATGCAATGGCATCAGAGGACAGATGATTTAATTCCTACTTGTTCCGGCACTAAAGCAGAACATTAGGTCTTGCTGTTTGCCTCCACTGACTTCACAACTAAGCTAAATGGTTGAATGTCAGATGTTGGGTATATTGTATGCTTGTTCCAGTGTGACTCTCTGGTAAGAGGAGTGTGAAGTAACCAGCAGAAGAGAGCAACAAACAACATCCACAGGACCGGAGGATATTGACAAGATTTAAAAAGTTATTCCTGACGAACCCTGTCACACAATGATTCTGTTCGTGAACAGGACAATCACATTTGCCAAATGAGTACTTCAGGTACAAACATTTTTAGGGACTTTGATACAAAGCTATCACTTAGACAAACACGAGGAAATCTGCAGGTGCTGGAAATTCAAGTAACACACACAAAATGCTGGTGGTACGCAGCAAGCCAGGCAGCATCCTTAGGAAGAAGCACTGTTGACGTTTCGGGCTGAGACCCTTCGTCAGAGCTAACTGAAAGGAAAGGTAGTAAGAGATTTGAAAGTAGTGGGGGGAGGGGAAATGTGAAATGATAGGAGAAGACCGGAGGGGGTGGGGTCTGCCAATCACTCTGCCTGTTCTCCATCTCCCTCTGCTGCTCCCCTCCCCCTTTCTTTCTCCCTAGGCCTCCCGTCCCATGATCCTTTCCCTTCTCCAACTGTGTATCCCTTTTGCCAATCACCTTTCACCCCACCCCCTCTGGTCTTCTCCTATCATTTCGCATTTTCCCCTCCCCCTCCTACTTTCAAATCTCTTACTATCTTTCCTTTCAGTTAGTCCTGATGAAGGGTCTTGGCCTGAAACGTTAACAGCGCTTCTCCCTATAGATGCTGCCTGTCCTGCTGCATTCCACCAGCATTTTGTCTGTGTTACTTAGACATACAGCAGACTTCATCATATTTACAAGACCATCTCTAAAAAAAACTATTCTTTGGAATACTGTTGAAACCAGGGGCTGAGAGAAAGTCCAATCAGTCATGTAAGAAAGAACAAGTACAGAGATTTCAAAGTCTTTAGAAACCCCTCAGAAAGGTGTGGTAAAATTTCTGCAGCCAAGTGGTTCAAGAGAAGACAGTTAATATTGCCTCTTGAAAATGGAGCCACGGACAAGTGATTAAGCATGTGATAGAAAGAGTAGCTTGTTTAGATCGAAGGCCTATACGGTGGTTGGAGCATGTCATCTATTTAGAAGCACCTGCCATCAAACACAGCATCTGTGATAACTAGACACTAGACAGCTCCCAGTGTGGCTTCCAACCAGTGAGGGTAGGGCTGAGGAGAAGCACATGGGGCAAAACCAGGTCTGACAATCATTTGGTTTCCAGCTTTCTCCAAGCTATGGCTTTGACTGCAATTCCCTCAGTAGTCATTTATTTTGGTGGATGCTGTCGTTAAAACTAAAACAGGAATATGCTTAATTCCCCCCCCCCATTAAGTAATTCAGATTTTCAGAAGTCCCAACATGAAAATAGAACCATTTTTCATGACCTTAAGACACTGTCATAATGTAAAAGCATCACTATTATAATACAGGGAGTATGACAGCCAATTTGTATGCAAACTCCCACAAACAGCAATGTGGTTATGACAAGGTTTAGAGTTCTGTTGGATGAATGATAAATATCTGCCCCAGTAGAATTCTACAACTCTCTGTCTTGTGAATGGGTCACTGGTGGCCACACAAGAAAGCAAAGGAAGTGTCAGCTTGATCATTGGAATCACTTATATCCCATTGTTATCCTGAACTTTGACAGTGGTGTGGACTAGATGCAGATTAAGAATCATAATTTGACTTGTGTCACGGCACAGCCCATGGGTGAAGAATGACAGCATATCATTTGGGTTAGGGAATTGCAATGCAAAAGGCTTTTCATCAGGCCATGGACCTGACTGGTAAAACTCAAACCTGACTGGAATTTATTCAGATGAGGCATAAAAGGTTCAAATGTGTTGTAGATTGAAATGTTCAACACAGGGACAATCTCAGAGTCTAATAGGGGGCCACACAACAGGTGTGGCCACTGACTGCTGAAACTGCAAATGTACTGCAACAGTGAAGAGGATTCATATCTTCCATGAGCTGCAAATGATCTTCAAAGCTTCCCAACTACATTTATATGCAGTTTATGGGTCAGTGGTTCAAGAGAATGGTTTCTTTCTACCACACTGCTCTTATCCCCTGTAACTTGATGTGCTTTAGGATCACAATATCACGAGGCAATACACTTTTAAAACGAGACACAACCATTAATAAAGCAGTTCAAGCAGACTAGAATTGAATCTAACTTCCGCCAGCCTTGCTAATGGGTATTTCACTTCTCTAGCTGTTGTATAATATCCTGAGTCATGCTTGATACCTCCTGAGGCAGGAATTCTCCAATTCTCAACTCATGGGCAAGATTCCTGCACCATTCTGTAAAGCATAGGGTCATTTGAGCACAAAGTATCAGGAAAAGGAAACCTGTGCAAGTCTAGGCATAAAGTACAAAGCATCACAGCCAATGCCCTTGAATGAAAAATCCTACACAGGGTAGTGGATACAATCCATTCCATTATAGGTAAAGCCTTCCCCATCATTGAACACATCTACACAAAGCATTCTCATTGGAAAGTTCTCAATCATCACTCCACCACCTAACACATTCTCTCCTCTTACTGCTGCCATCAGGAAGAAGGTACAGGAGCCTCACGAGTCACACCACCAAGTTCAAGAACAATTATTACCCCTCAGCCACATGCTCTTGAATCAAAGGAGACAACTTCACTCACCCCATCACTGGAATATTCCCACAACCTATGGACTCAGTTTCAGGGACTCATCTCATGTTCTTAATATTTATTGTCTATTTATTTATTATTATTCTTACTTTCTTTGGTTATTTGATGTTTGTTGTCTTCTGCATATTGATTAAATGCCCAAGTTGGCATGGTCCTTCATTGATTGTATTATGGTTTACTCTATTGTGAATTTATTGTGTATGCCCGCAAGAAAAAGAATCTCAGGGTTGTATATGGTCACACACACAGATGATACATTTATTCTGAAACTTTGAAAAGAGGGAGAGGGAGAAGGTCGGAGGTGTTAAAATGCAGCTGCATTGTAATTAAACTTCATCCCTTAGCCATAAGTGACAAGCTGAAGATTTTTCTCACCACCAGGAATTGAATTTCCTAGTAATTAGCAACTAGTTACATGGTGGGGAGGCCAAAGGTGGGGTATCAATAAAAAACAGTCATCTATAATCTAGATGGAAGCTTTCACATCGGATAACAGTGAGTACAGTTAAGTAGTTCTTGTGAGAATTACAGAGATTAACGATGTGGGGGGAGTGGGAGAAGGGGAAAATTGGAATAACAGGCAGATATGGTGACAGAGTTGGACTGAAGTTTCTCTGGAGCATAAACATTGGATAGGCCAGCTGGACCAAGTATTTTTATGCCACACACTGTACATAAACGTTTAGATAACACCAGTACAGATATCACTGTAATCTCACAATGCAACTGTCAGTAGTTAATGCACTTGTTAAGTATCCTCACTGGAAGCATAGTAGGATTTTGTGTTATAACCATCCACAACACTGCAAATCCTGGTCTTAGTCTGTCAGAATCCCCAGGAAATGCCCACTCCATGGGATAAAAGAACGGCAGTGGTGAGAAGGATGCAAGTTTCTCTAACCCATCCTTACTAATTAGTTATCCTCTATTTACAGGATAGTCTGCATATTGAAAGAGACAGTGTTTCCGTTTCAAAATCTCCATCACTTTGTGGACCTGAAACACTCAATGATTCTCTCTCTCTAGTAATACTGTCTGGCTTGCTTGGTCTTCAGATTTCCAGCATCTTTTGCTATTACAGACTCCATACTGCCCCAATAGGTTCCCACTGAAATTGGCACTGGGGTTATATAGGAGCATTTGATCTACATGGACATGCAGAGTTTGTACTTAGCTTAACTTTGTCCAGCGTTCACTTTCCAGAGAACAACAAATCACAGAACCTGGCAGATTCTTAGTGCTCCATCAGTTAGTTATCACAGAAACAAGCCATTTGGCCATTATGGTCAACTGTAGTTAAATTCCGCCAGATCAAACACATAGCAATGTTAAAGATGGCAATTCTCTGCATTGAGAACCATCTCAGGGACCCAAGCTGTCCATGCAGTTCTACAACCAAAACTATTGATGTTCCACTGAATACTTTGCACATGCATTTAGAGTGAATACTTTCCTGACCCAAAGCAGGCTTGCCTGTTTGAGAAAGTTAGCAGTGCTAACTAGCATGTACCACTGGTTCTCCTGAGCTCATCTGTGAGGAGGCTTTCAAAAATTACTACCTTCTTGTGAGTTGTCCCGTCCTTACTCAGGCACGTGAATGGGTGCCACTGCAAAAATATGTCTTTTTTTCCTCTCTGTTGGAGAAGTTGCTGGGATTGATATATTATTGGGCCTCCATTGCTGCACACAGACAGAATGATGAATGTTTTGGTGTCTGGTCAATGCTACATTGGAATGGAAACCAACACCATGTTGGCTTAGGTGTTTCAGTGCCTTGCATTTTAAACCAAACATACTACATATTTGTTATTGGAGTTCAGTCAGAGTGACAGGCATTTTTATGCCCACAGTGCAGAATAACACCAAACATAGCTAACACACAAACTCACAGCACCATTCTACTTACTTAATGCAGTAAGTGGTCTCAGGTCAGTTCTGGGAAAGCTCAGTCATTGCCTGGACCAATAACAAGACCAAAGCAGAACATGCAACATTGTGATACAAGCTGTCAGCATCTGACAGCACTTTGATCAAGTTCCTGCTGCTCGACTATTAAACTGTTTTTAGGTTTGGTGCCTGCAGTTCCATTCTGGGTTGTCAGCTTCACAGGCTCATTGTCAGGGGTTTTGGGAACACGACTGTGTGAAGGGTCCATTGAGTTGCCTCTGATGGTGATGTGATCCCAGCCACCCTAGAATGAGAAGTAGAAGTTACCTTGAAAGAAGAGACTGCATAGAATCCTCGTCAATTAGAATTACAACAGTTAAAGATCATTAAAAATTCATTATTAATTCTTCGCAGTAGTGTAGTGGTTAGTGCAACACCATTACAGCTCAGGACATCAGAGTTTGGAGTTTAATTCTGGCGCTATATGTAAGGAGTCTCTGTACATCATCCCCATGGGAATGCATGGGTTTTCCCCTGAGGCTCAGGTTTCCTCCCACAGTCCAAAGACATACAGGGTAGGTTAATTGGTCATTGTAGATTGTCCCGTGATTAAGTTGGGGTTATTCGGGGTTGCTGGGGCAGCATGATTTGAAGGGCTGGAAGGACCTACTCCACACTGTATTGCTGAATAAATAAATAAAGGATCAAGGATCATTAAGGAAATTAAAAACTTGGTTTTCTAAGGTTTTGTGCACAGCATTGGAGGTGTGTAATCAGAATATTTTGCCTATTGAGAGGGGTTTGTTCAGTGGGTTGCAGACTTGGCCAGTCCTATCATGGGAACTAGCTTCCCCACCATTGAGCACAACCTCAAAAGGCGATGCCTCAAGAAGGCAGCATGCGTCACAAAGGACCCTCACCATCCAGGACATGCCTTCTTCTCATTACTACTATCACGGAGGAGGTGGTGGGAGACTCAAAGTGGAGACCTACACTCAAAAGTTTTAGGAACACCCCCTGCTCCAAGATCAGGTTTCTGAATGGTCCAGGAACTGATTAACACTACCTCACTATTCCTCTCTACCTCACTATTCCTCTTTTGCAGTACTTATCTTGTTATTGTAACTTACATAATTTGCTTTGCCTGCAGTATACTGCTGTCACAAACTTCACGACTTGTATCAATGACAATAAAACTAGTTTTGATATACAGTAAGAAAAATGGAGGGTTATGGGCTATGTAAGGGGGAAGGGTTAGTTAGATTGTGGAGTAGGTTTATATAGGACAGCACAACATCATGGGCTGAATGGCCTGTATTGTGCTATTCAGTTACATAACCATAGGAGTCTGATCAGCCCCTTGTTGGATTAGGATGTAGCATTATTATTTTTCTTGTAGTTTAACTTTTCTATGCTTGCTTGCATTTTTATATAATCACCTATACATTCAATGACCACTTCATTAGGCACACCTGTAAAACTGTTCTTTAATGCAAATATCTAATCAGTCAATCATGTGGCAGCAACTCAATGCATAAAAGCATGCAGACATGGTCAAGAGGTTCAATTGTTATTCAGACCAAACATCAAAATGGGGAAGAAATGTGATCTAAGTGACTTTGACCATGGAATGATTGTTGGTGCCAGACAGGGTGGTTTGAGTATCTCAGAAACAGCTGATCACCTGGGATTTTTACACAGAACAGTCTCTAGAGTTTACAAAGAATGGTGTAAAAAACCAAAAAAAATCCAGTGAGTGGCAGTTCTTTGGGCAAAAACGTCTTAATAGTGAGAGAGATCAGAGGGGAATGGCCAGACTGGTTCAAGCTGACAGGAAAGTGACAGTAACTCAAATAACCACACGTTACAATTGTGATGTGCAGAAGCGTATCTCTGAATGTACCTAATAAAGTACCTACAGGATGTACCTAATAAAGTGACCACCAACGGCATACATGCTGTTCAGTGAATTTTCCAGTAATCATGGTACATATCTAGAACCTTTTTAGTTTTCTCTAGCAGGTGTCACACCACTTGAATCTGGTTATTTTATAGGTTGGTTGTTACCTCTGGAATTTTTGTATCTCCAGTCTGAGAATGAAATGACCACATATGCTTTCTCCTGGATCTTCTCTTTGTTTTTTTGGCTTATTTATCTTTCTTGTTCAGTGTAAAATTATCACAAATAATATGGTTTATCCCTCATTCTTATTTCTGAAGAACTTTTGGATTATAAAAGTATCAGGGCCCAACGAGTCTATGTAAAAGCAATCTAGCTGCACTTACTACTCCAGCCTCTTCCCACAATCCTGCTAGTTCTTTAACAGCACTCCCTTGAATGACAGAGCAGACAATGTCTAGCAAAACATTCCAAATCCTAATCATTTGCTATGTAAAGAAACTTCTCATCATGCCATTTTGCTTCTTTAGCTGACCATCTCAATCCCATGTCCCCTGGTTCTCTTCATCTACAATGTCTATGTTCTTCAGTGAATCCTGAATGCTGTTTTATTCAATTTCTCAGCCTGATTTCATTGAAGAATGCACTATACTTGTGTATCTCCTAGTTCTTATATCCTTTATACCATACAGAACGGTGCCTTATATATAGCTTAGTGAAATTACCCCCACTCACCTCAAGTGCATGCCCAGTCCCCAGTCATCCCCACTCCCCTGCCTTCTCCCCATACCCTTTGATGCCCTGGCTATTCAAAAACTTATCTATCTCTGCCTTAAATGCACCCAATGACTTGGCCTCCACAGCCACTCGTGGCAACAAATTCCACAGATTTACCACCCTCCGCATCTCAGTTCTAAAAGGACATCCTTCAATCCTGAAGTCGTGCCCTCTTGTCCTAGACTCCCCTACCATGGGAAATAATTTTGCCATATTGGATCTTTTCAGGCCTTCTAACATTCATTCTCCTGAACTCTATCTATGCCTCCCATAATCTTGTAAATATCAGATCTCTATTGCCTTTTTTCATTTTACTATAGTACCGTGCAAGTCTTAGGTACACATATGTCTCTGGTGCTTCCTGCTCCCTCCCCTCTCTTGGTTAGGATGCCCAAGACTTTTGCACAGTACAGTAGTAATTTTATGTATTGCACTGTACTGTTGACACAAAAAAGTCGTGACATATGTGAGTGATGATAAACCTGATTCTGATAGGGGTCACTGTTGTGGGCTGAGAGTGGGAAGGGGGCAGGGAGAGGGGAATCATGGTTGGGAAAAGGGGAAGGGAGAGGGGATGGAGCAGGAAGCACCAGAGACATCCTGTAATGATTGGCAATTTTTTCTACAGAAGTGGTTTGCTATTGCCTTCTTCTGGCCAGTGTCCTTACAAGATGGGTGATTCCAGCCATGATCAATACTCTTCAGAGATTGCCTATCTGACGTCAGTGGTCACATAAAGACTGGTGATATGCACCAGCTGCTCATACAACCATCCACCACCAGCTCCCATGGCTTCTCATGACTCTGACCAGGGAGCTAAACAGGTGCCACACTCTGCCCAAGGGTGACCCTGCACAGTACTGTATCTAAATATATTTTACAATTCTCAGTATTAAATTGCATTTGCTACCCATCTGCCCATCTTTGAAAGCTTCAAGTTCCTAAGGAGTGTACACTGCCAATGGCCAATTCTGGTCAAACCCTGTAGACACCAGGAACGAGAAAGCTCACCAGTGCCCCTATTTCCACAGAAGGTTAAAGAATTCGTCATGCCCTGAGATGTTGACTGTTTATTCCTCTACCAAGATACACACTGATCTGCTGAGTTTCTCCAGCATTTTGTGTGGGTGTTGCTCAGGAATTTGGCATGTTCACTTTGACCCTCACTACATTTTAACTGATGCACCATGGAAAGCATCCTAACCAGATGCACCACTATTTTGTACGACAACTGTTCTGAAACTGCAGAGAGTTGTGTACACAGCTGAGTACATCACAGAAACCAGCCTCCTCTCCATAGACTCTGCCTACACTTCTTGCTACCTCGGTAAAGCAGCCAGCAGAATCAAGGCTCCCACCCACCCCTGACATTCTCTCTTCTCCCTGCTTCCAATGGGCAGAAGATACAAAAGTCTAACAGCATGTACCACCAGGTTCAAGGACGGCTTCTATCCCACTGTTATAAGACTAATGAAAATGCCCTTACAATCATTAGACAGATTCTTGACCTCACAATCTATCTTGTAATTGGCTTACACCTGTCTGTACTGGACTTTCTCTGTAACTGTGACATTCTGATTTTTGCTATTGTTTTCCCTTGTTCTTCCTCAATGCACTATTGTAATGAAATGATCTGTATGGATGGCATACAAAACATGTGTGACAATCATAATGCACCAATTTACCAGCCTCCTCACAGTTCACTTTGTGTCATCTACATTCTCTCTCATTCCCCATTTCTCCAATTTACCACTGAAACTCCTTGCTTTTAAGATCTTATTTTGGAAACATTTCTGATGATTTATCTCTGGAAGTCAGGTGTTGGTGAACTCAGGATAAAAATACTAATGAAAGAAAAAAATTGGTGGGGAATAAGTTTCAATTTAAACTGCTGTTTGCTGGGAACAATGCCAAAAATGCAAAAGCAATAAAGAATGGCCTCAATTTTTATGAGGCTTAATTGAGGTGCTGGAGGTTCTGCCAAGATCAGAATCAGGTTTACTATCACCAGCATGTGACGTGAAATTTGTTAACTTAGCAGCAGCAGTTCAACACAATACATAATCTAGCAGAGAGAAAAAATAATAATAAATAAACAAGTAAATCAATTATGTATATTCAATAGATTTTTTTTAATTGTGCAAAAACATAAATTCTGTATATTTTTTAAAAAAGTGAGGTAGTCCAAAGATTCTTGTCCATTTAGGAATTGGATGACAGAGGGAAGAAGCTGTTCCTGAATCGTAGAATGTGTGCCTTCAGGCTTCTGTACCTCCTACCTGATGAAAAGGGCATGCCCTGGGTGCTGGGGGGTCCTTAATAATTAAAATCTCAGAAACAATGAGGTGAAAGTTATATAGTTAGTTGACTGAGATGTTGACTGTTTGTTGATGTTGATGCTGGAATTTAGAAGAATGAGGAGGGGTTTCATTGGAAACACACACACACATCTCTCTCCTCCTCCCCCCGCCTTCCGATTTAACCAATCTGCCATTTAATGAAGAACTGGCATGAAAGGTAAAGAAATAACTTTATTGATTCTCACATTTAGGTGTGTAACATTTTAATGGGCCACTTCCTTAGATCAATGAAAAATGATTAAGTCTTGTTGAAAAAAATTAAAACACAAGGCCATAAAACATAGGAGCAGAGTTGGGCCATTCATGCCAAAATTGTCATTTCCACTATTATTCAGTACTGGTCAGCAGAAAATTTTGTATTTAATCTCCACAGTTAAAAGGAAATATCCAGGGTAAATGCACAATGTGTGACCCCAGAAGAACAGGAATCAGAAGCAGGATTTGGCCATCAGGCCATTAAGATCTGTCCACTATTTATCAGCTTATGGCTGATTGACTGATCCTTAACACAACGCTGTTTCCAGAGCTCTCTCCATATCCCTTGCTTCTTTTAATATCCAGAAATCTATTGATCTCTGTTTTGAATGGACTCAGTGACTGAGTTTCCACACCTCTCCAGGGAACATAATTTCGAAGTTAGCACACAGAATGTGTAGAAATTTGCCCTTACTTCAGTCCTAAATGGCCTTCACCTATTATAGAATCTTCAGACATGGGAGCAGATTGGTCCTTCGAGCAGATAGTTAGTACATAGTTGTACTAACTATATAACTGTCAGTATTCACACAGAAGTTGCTAACTTACTCCAATGCCGTAGTCCCAGCAGCTACCAATGGGTTCCTGCGGCTGTACACCTAAGCGATGACACACTGTCCCACAGCTCAGGCTGTGGCTGCCTTGAACCTTATCAGCAACTATCCAGATCTGTTTCAAAAGGAAAAATTTACATTTATCAGTACTAGAACTATTGACCTTGCTATCACATCAGTACCTTTACAACTTCCGTCTATAATACGCTGCACTTTATATGGAATAGGGCAATGCAACGTGCCTCATCAGTACATTATCAATCAAGGCAAGAAACCAGTTTAAATAAGAACATATTAAGGAAGACGGCCAAAACATGCTCAAAAATGTGGGTTTAAGAAGGGCCTGAAAATGGAAGAGCCCGTATCTGCTGGAATTTAGAAGAATGAGGAGGGGTTTCATTGGAACCTATCGAATATTGAAAAACTTCTGATAGTGTGGGCTGAAGGGTCTGTACTGTGCTTCACTTGCAGATCTGAATTGGCAACAACATATCCGCAATCTCCACAAAAGACAAGTGCACTACAAGGCTGTGTGCTTAGCCCCCTGCTCTAGTCGCTTTACACTTATGACTGTGTGACTACGCACAGCTCCAATGCCAAATTTAAGTTTGCTGATGACACCAGAGTCATTGGCTGAATCAAAGGTGGTGCCAAATCTGCAGAAAGGAGGGAGACTGAAAAACTGGTCGAGTGGTGCCACAACAACAGGTGGTATAATTTCAGGGGACCTCTCCTGGGCCCAGCACACAAGTACAAAAGCAGGACAGCACCTCTACTTCCTGAGGAGTTTGCAAAGATGAGCCGAGAGGTAATGTTGCAGATATTTAGGACCCTGGTCAGACCTCACTTGGGAGTACTGTGCTCAATTCTGGTCGCCTCACTACAAGGAAGGATGTGGAAACTATAGAAAGGATGCAGAGGAGACTTACAAGGATGTCCAAACTTTAGTTGATTTGCATTTACAATAGTGAATGCAACTTGAATGAACAAAGTTAACTGGCATTCACACATCAGGAGGCACTTACCTGATCAAGGGGACCTACAGACACCTTACGAACATTTGTGGAGACGTGTTGCCAGATGGATCCTTGAGGATAACTTGGAGAAATACCCTGACGAAACCACATATTACCTGGAATAAAAGCACCAGAAGTAACCTAACATCTTTACTTTGCAGAATTTTTTGCACTTAGCATATTTTTTCTCCTGTGAAACTTCAAATAAAAATATTTCCTATTGATTCCTTTTTAATTTTCCTCCATTTAAAAAATACTTAATTCAGTAACATTTTATAAAATTGAATTCAGGAGAGATTAAGTAACATTTTATAAAATTGAATTCAGGAGAGATTCAGTAATATTTTATAAAATTGAATTGGACATATACTTGAGTTGGGGCCTCCGCAGCACTGAGGAGATCTTCAAAAGGAAATGCCTCAAAAAAATAGCATCCATCATTAAGGACACCATCACCCAGGACATGCCCTCTTTCAATTACTACCAACAAGGAGGAAGTACAGGAACCCAAAGACACACAGACAATGTTTTAGGACCAGCTCCTTCCCCTCCACCACCAGATTTCTGAATGGACAATGAACCCACTTACACTACCTCACTATTTTTGCTCTCTTTTTGCACTACTAGCAAATTTCACAACTTAAAACCTGAATGCATTTATGGACCGTGAACTTTTTCAGACTGTTGGTTTCTAAATTCTGTGTTTTCACGTGTTCCTTTCTGTCAATATTTCTGTAAGGGGAAGTGGTTTGGGGGGGGGGGGGTGATATTTTTGTTGAGTTCTGTTAGTGCAGGTGACAGGGTTTAGGGGTCAGTGTTCTTGTTCTGTTTTGTTAGTTTGTTAGTTTTTCTGTGTCAGAGGATTGGGGGGGTGGTTGATGACCTTTTCTGTGTGTGGGGGGTGGGTTTTATGGTTTTTCTTTGTTTTGTGGCTAATGGAGAAGACGAGTCTCAGAGTTGTGTATAGATACATACTTTGATAATAATAAATGAATCTTTTGAACCTTAGATTCTGATTCTGAGAAAATAGTGGAGAAGTAGAACTAGATTAACTATAAAATTAGGAACTGGTACAGACAGAATGGACCAAATGGCCTCCCTCTACACTATATCATTCTATAATGCTACCATTTTACTGAAGGTAGTTTGCTTCAGTATGAATTCACAACCAAGAGATCGGTAGGATGAAGCACACTGTGGCAGCTCATACTGTAATGAATCGTCATTAAACGGAGTAGTCTATGCGTTTTATTTTTCAGAGATTAAAGTTTAGTTTTATTTGTCACAAGTACATTGGAATATTGAAACATGTAATGAAATATGCAGTTTGCATCAACAAGTCCAAGGATGTGGTGGGTGTAGCCCCCCAGTGTTGCCAATATAGCTTGCCCACAACTCACTAGCACTAACCTGTACTTCTTTGATATGATGAAGGAAGCTGGAGAACCTGGAGGAAATTCACACAGTCATGGGGAAAATGTACAAACTCCTTACAGACTGAGGCAGGAATTGAACCCGAATGGTGACTGCTGGTGCTCTCAAGCACTGCACTAATATATCTGATGAGATTTGGGACGATTCTCAAATCAGTTAATTCAACCTCTCTTTGTGCTCGCCATTGCCTTTTACAGTTTAAGATTGTTCAAAGAGCCCATATGTCTAAATCCAAACTATCTCGATTCTACTCTAACGTTAGTCCGCTTTGTGATAAATGCAAGAGGGGCAAGGCCTCTCTCATTCATATGTACTGGTTCTGTCCTAGCTTGGAGAAATTTTGTAAAGATGTCTTCACAACGTTATCGTATATTCTGAATCACCACATAGAACCAAACCCTTTAATTGCTTTGTTCGGTTTCTGGGGCGAGACAGATTTACGTCTGAGTCCAGCCAAATGCCAAATATTATCCTTTGCCTCTCTCCTGGCTAGACGCTTGATCCTCCTTAGATGGAGAGTTGTTGCCCCGCCCACTCATGCTCAATGGCTTAACGACATTATGGCCTGCTTGGACCTCGAAAAAATTCATTATTCAGTTCTTAATTCGGATTTAAAGTTCCATAAGGTCTGGGGACCTTTCATTGAGTACTTTCATAACCTTCCTCTTGACTAGGGTTTTTTTTTCGATCCCTTGCTTTCAGCTCCCTTTTTTTTGGTAGTAGGCATTATTATCCTCTGTTGCTAAGTGTATTCACAGTTTGGGAGTTTGATTGTCCTAATTTATATTCTCTATATTGTGTTGTGGTTGGTCTGGAGTTTTTTTTTGTGTTGTGGGGCTTGGTGAGGATACTAAGTTTACATGTCTTCAATTTGGGTGCTTTTTTCTAATTCTTTTTCTTTGTATCATATTGTCATTGTATGCTTAATTTTGCACTGTATTAATGTTCCTCATTTTGATCTGGGGTTTTTTAATTTGTAGTTATGTAGAAAATGTATAAAAAAAACTAATAATAATAAAAAAAGCACTGCACTAACTGATGGTACTGTGCCGCCAGTATTTCCTAGCAGTGCATTGACAATGCTGCTGTGTTACCGATGCATTGCAAAGAAATGTGTGATGGGGTGACTCTAATGAACTGTGAGACTGAAGTAAATGGTGTACCAAAGAAATTTTAGCACTGGAGTAGATTGCAGAGGTACTTAATGAATACTTTACTTCAGTATTCCCTACGGAAAAGGATCTTGGCAACTGTAGGGATGACTTACAGCGGATGGAAAAGCTTGAGCATATAGACATTAAGAAAGAAGATGTGCTGGAGCTTTTGGAAAGCATCAAGTTAGATAAGTCACCAGAACCAGATGAGATATACTCCAGGCTACTGTGGTAGGCGAGGGAGGAGATTGCTGAGCCTCTGGCAATGATCTTTGCATCATCAGTGGGGACAGGAGAGGTTCCAGAGGATTAGAGTGTTACAGATGTTGTTCCCTTATTCAAGAAAGGGAGTACAGATAGCCCAGTAAATTATAGACCAGTGAGTCTTACTTCAGTGATTTGTAAGCTGATGTAGAAGATCCAGAGATGCAACATTTATGAACATTTGGAGAGGCATAATATGATTAGGAACAGTCAGTTCAGCATGGCTTTGTCAAAGGGAGGTTATGCCTTACTAGCCTGATTGAATTTTTTGAGGATGTGACTAAACACATTGATGAAGGTAGAGCAGGAGATGTAGTGTATATGGATTTCAGCAAGGCATTTGATAAGGTACCTCATGCAAGGCTTATTGAGAAAGTAAGGAGGCATGGGATCCAAGGGGACTTTGCTTTGTGGATTCAGAATTGGCTTGGCCACAGAAGGCAAAGAGTGGTTGTAGACGGTGTAGTAATGTGCTACACACAGCGCTGAAATAACGACACACAGTCGGTAAGTCGTTTCGAGACTAATTTATTCAAACTTCGTGGCACTGGCATTTAAATCCCTCTCTGGGCAAAAAATGGCATCAGAGGTGCATTATCAAAGTCTCTCCCTGCGCACTGGCTATTTGTGAGCCGGTTTGCCTGAGCAGAAAGTGGGTCGCCACCCCCCCCCCCCCAGAACCGGCGATACACCCCCCAATGTCCACAGTCTGGATCAGCCTCTGTTTGGGAGGTCTGCCTCTGTGCCGCGGTGCCTGAACCTCGACCGGCTGCGCCAAGTCCACATGGGCTGGTTTGAGTCGGTCCACCGTGAAAATGTCCTCTCTCCCCGCAATGTCCAGAACGTACGTGGACCCGTTGTTGTTGATCACCTTGAACGGCCCCTCGGACGGCCGTTGTAGCGGTGCCTGGTGTCCGCCCCTTGTACAAACACAAACTTACAGTTCTGCAGGTCTTTGAGTACATGGGTCGGGGTCCGTCTGTGCTGTGAAGTTGTTACGGCAGCCAGGTTGCCGAGCCTTTCGCGTATCCTGTCCAGGACTGCTGCGGGTTCTTCCTCTTGCCCCCTTGGAGCTGGTATGAACTCTCCGGGGACGGCTAAGGGCGTGCTGTACACCAACTCGCATGATATGGGCTGCTGAGGGGAGGAAGCGGTGGTAGAAGTTCACCATACCAACAAACTCCTGCAGGCCTTTGACCGTGTTGGGCCGGGCAAAGTGGCTGATCTACCTTGGCGGGCAGAGGTGTTGCCCCGTCTTTGGTAATCCTGTGGCCCAGGAAGTCGATAGTATCGAGACCGAACTGGCATTTGGCCAGGTTGATCGTGAGGCCGAAATCACTCAGGCGGGAGTAGAGCTGGCGGAGGTGGGACAGATGCTCCTGACGACAACTGCTGGCTATAAGGATGTCATCCAAATAGATGAACGCAAAGTCCAGGTCACGTCCCACCGCATCCATTAGCCGCTGGAACGTCTGTGTGGCATTCTTCAGGCCGAATGGCATTCAGAGGAACTCGAACAGGCCGAACGGGGTGATGAGTGCTGTTTTGGGGATGTCTTCAGGGTGCCCCGGGATCTGATGGTATCCCCGGACGAGGTCTACTTTGGAAAAGATTCTTGCCCCGTGCAGGTTTGCTGCAAAGTCCTGTTTGTGCAGCATGGGGTAGTGGTCTGGAGTTGTAGCCTCGTTCAGTCTGCGGTAGTCACCGCATGGTCTCCAACCCCCGGCTGCTTTGAGCACTATGTGCAGGGAGAGAGGCCCATGGGCTGTCGGACTTCCGTACAATCCCCAATTCCTCCATCCTCCTGAACTCCTCCTTCGCCAGGCGGAGCTTTTCCGGGGGGAGCCTTCGTGCGCGGGTGTGGAGGGGTGGTCCCTGGGTCGGAATGTGGTGCTGTACCCCGTGTCTGGGCATGGCTGCCGTGAACTGCGGAGCCAGAACCGATGGAAAGTCCGCCAGGACTCTGGTGAATTCATTGTCCGACAGTGTGGAGTCCAGGTGTGGGGCCGGCAACTTGGCTTCACCCAGGGAGAGCGTCTGGAAAGTCTCGGCATGTACCAGTCTTTTCCCTTGCAAGTCGACCAGCAGGCTGTGAGCTCGCAAGAAGTCCACCCCCAGGAGTGGTTGGGCCATCATGGCCAGTGTGAAGTCCCATGTGAACCGGCTGGCGCCAAACTGCAGCTGCACTATGCGGGTGCTGTAGGTCCGTATCATGCTGCCGTTTGCGGCCCTCAGGGTGGGTCCTGGCTTCCTGTTGCAGGTGTCGTACCCCGTCAGGGCCAAGACGCTGATCTCCGCTCCGGTGTCGACCAAGAAGCGGCGTCCCGACTGTTTGTCCCAGACGTACAAGAGGCTGTCCTGATGGCCAGCCGCCATAGTCATTAGTGGCGACAATGGCGGGCTTTTGTGCCCCACCGCTGGTGGTAGAAACACCACTGTTCACTGTCCTCCTCACTCCTGCCTCTGTGTTGTGTGCACCCCCCTGCCGGGCCTGGTCTGATCTGCTGTTGGGTGCGTGGCCTGGCAATCTGACCGATGGACGCCACGCTCTCCCTCTTGGCTTTCCACAGCACGTCTGCCGGGCTGCCACCTTCCCGGGGTTGCTGAAATCTGCGTCGGCCAGCAGCAGATGTATGTCCTCGGGCAGTTGCTCTAGGAACGCTTGCTCGAACATGAGGCAGGGCTTGTGTCCATCAGCCAGGGCCAGCATCTCGTTCATCAATGGTGATGGCAGTCTGTCTCCCAAACCGTCCAGGTGAAGCAGGCAGGCACCTCGCTCACGCCGTGAGAGGCCAAAGGTCCCAATAAGCAGCACTTTGAATACTTCATATTTGCCTTCTTCTGGGGGCGACTGTATGAAATCCGTAACCTGGGCAGCCGTCTGCTGGTCAAGGGCGCTCACCATGTGGTAGTAATGCGTGGAATCAGAGGATATCTGCCGAATCTGAAACTGGGCTTCTGCTTGGCTAAACCACACGCGTGGTCGCAGCGTCCAGAAAGTCGGCAGTTTTAGCGAAACTGCGTGAACAGATGAAGAGTCGGTCATCTTTGGTACAAATTCCGTTTGGACCATCGGGGTCACCAATGTAGCGATGTGCTACATGCAGCGCTGAAATAACGACACGCAGTTGGTAAGTCGTTTCGAGACTAGTTTATTCAAACTTCGCGGCGCTGACATTTAAGTCCCTAGCGCCTGCCCTCTCCGGGCGGAAAATGACATCAGAGTTGCATTACCAAAGTCTCCCCCCGCGCGCTGGCTATTTGTGAGCCGGTTCGCCTGCGCAGAAAGTGGGTCGCCACAACGGGTCATATTCTGCATGGAGGATGGTGACCAGTGGTATGCCTCAGAGATCTGTTCTGGGACCCCTTCTCTTCATGATTTTTATAAATGACCTGGATGAGGAGGTGGAGGGATGGGTTAGTAAATTTGCTGATGACACAAAGGGTGGGGGTGTTGTGGATAGTGTGGAGGGCTGACAGAGGTTACAGCAGGACATCCATAGGATGCAAAACTGGGCTAAGAAGTGGCAGATGGAGTTCAACCCAGATAATTGTGAGGTGGATCATTTTGGTAGGTCAAATATGATGGCAGGATTTAGTATTAATGGTAAGACTCTTGGCAGTGTGGAGGATCAGAGGGATCTTGGGATCTGTGTCCATAGGTTGACTCTGTGGTTAAGAAGGCATACGGTGCATTGGCCTTCATCAACCGTGGAATTGAGTTCAAGAGCCGAGAGGTAACGTTGCAGCTACATAGAGCCCTGGTCAGACCCCACTTAAGAGTACTGTGCTCAGTTCTGGTCACCTCACTACAGGAAGGATGTGGAAACCATAGAAAGGGTGCAGAAGAGATTTACAAGGATGTTGCCTGGATTGGGGAGCTCCTGGATAGGTACACAGAGCTTAGAAAAATAGAGGGCTATGGGTAACCCTTAGGTAATTTCTAAAGTAGGTACATGTTCGGCACAGCTTTGTGAGCCAAAGGGCCTGTATTGTGCTGTAGGTTTTCTATGTTTCTATGTTATCTTTGCCCAGACAAGGTCTGAGACAATGGTGCCAATGATGAACAGTTCTTGACTGCTATCAGTCAAATGTCACTCTAAGTTTGGGCTTTGCAGTAAATCACAAGATGCTGGAAGGTCAGATGACATGTGTGGAGAAAGAAATATAGTTCATGCTTCTGATTGATAACTTTCATTAGCACTTTAAATATTGACCCAGTTGAACAAACACTGTCTAGCATGCTGGATTATTTTAAACATTTTCTGTTGTATTTTTAGGATACGGAACATTTTACTTTTGGATTAAGGCTGTTTAGCTTCTACTAAATGACATACAGTTTGTTTTAACATTTGTTTTAGGAATAACACAATAATGCACCACTGAGGCAATTTGGCCCATCATACCTCAGAATTCTTTCAATGAGAACTACCTTTTTCTTCCAGTAATTTACACAATTTTCTTTTGGAAAGTACTATCAAATCTGCTTTTGCCACTCTCAGGCAGCTTGTCAGTGCATAAATACACAAACTCACTTTACAATAATACTACCATTTCCTCAGGCATTTTCTAAAGCCTGTAGTTTTAAGATTCAAGATTCGAGATCGTTGAATGCAACTCCCAGTGCACAGGAGAATAAAATAACTGTTACTCTGGATCCAATGCAGCACAAAACAAAACCCCAGTAAGATAAAGAACAAAATAATAAAAAGATACAATAATATAAATACATAAGATAGCTTATATACAAGATTGATTGTATGTCCATAAAGTGATAATAGGCACTGGAGTGTCTGTACTTCAGGTGACTCTGACAGGAAATGATTAAGTAGTGGTGGTTGGGGGTATGGAGGGGTGGGTTGATCAGGCTTATTGCTTGGAGACAGTAATTGTTTTTGAGCCTGGTATTGATATTAGCATAGCCCCCTCCCTGATGGGAGTGGGACAAACAGTCCATGAGCAGGGTGGGATCCTCCATGATGTTACGGGCTCTTTTCAGGTACCTTTCTGTATATGTACATGTCCTTGATGGTAATATAGCAGCTCAAAGCAAAATGGGCAATTCCTTCAAGAGTCAAGATTTAAGAATCATGACTATCTTTCAGAATCCAACAATGAGTTCATAATCACTATTTTCAGGATAAAACATGTCGATAATGTTTATGCAAAATAATTAACATTTCATTGTGCCCAGCACCTTCTGTTTTACACCACCCTTATTTTGTGATTTAAATGTTCTACTTAAAAACATTTATTTATGCATTTCCCTTCTGCTCTCCACTAATTAGCTACTAAAGCTCCATCCTGAAGCCATGAAATATCATTTACACTGTTTTTCTTTCCCCAAAAGTATTTTCTGAACAGTTTGGTGCAGGTCTATATTTTGGATTTCTATCATCTACAGCCTTTGAATTTTGTAGAAGGATTAACGTCTGGCACAAAACCTACGTCAGAAACTTTAATTCAACTCTTCTCCATATATATGTTATTTCTACATGAAACTGTAATGAGGTACCAAGTTACTCCTAGCCTTTTCAAACAAAAAAACTTAACTGCCTGTTATTAGGCATTTTTTTCAATAAATACATATGTATTATTAAATAATATCAAATAGTTACTTTCAGTCCTTGCAGTGCCTAGCAACAGTGAAAGGTTTTCCAGAGCTCCCCCCAGCAGCTGAACAAGTTCAATTTCAAGTTTGGTTTGTTGTCATTCAACTGTACACAGCCAAATGAAACAACATCCATCTGGACCAAGTACAAAACACAGTACATATAACTCACACACAAACTAAAAATTACCACATATAAATTAACAAATAATGAGGTGTACTTATGATACAAGTTGAAAAGTAAACAGTATAACACTACTGGCTCTTCATACATGATGAGAGACGGGAAAGATCATTAACAATGCTAAGGACCCTGCATGCGGTGATAAATAACTCTAATACCGTAGCTTATTTTGTTTTAATATTAAATTATATGTTGTTAGCGAGATTTGAACTCTTAACCTCTAGGTTATTGTGTGGTGAAATAACCACTGAGCTATTATGTCCAATTATGAGGAGTGTTAATGGCTCTGGGAGTTGAGAAGAATGAGGGGAAATCTCATTGAAACCTATCAAATATTGAAAAGCCCAGATAGAGCGGATATGGAGAGGATGTTTCCTCTAGTGGGGAAGTCTAGGACCAGAGGGCACAGCTGCAGAATAGAAGGAAGTTCCTTCAGAACAGAGATGAGGAATTTCTTTAGCCAGAGGGTGATGAATCTGTGCGATGCATTGTCATGGATTGTTTTATTTCAGTTGCTGAATAATAGACAGCACAAAGTCGACAACTTACCACTTCCATCCACTGTACACACCGTGGTCCTTCCTACAGAAACCTGTATCAGCTTTTGTTTGGGAGGCGGAGGAATGTGGTACCAACAGTCACCTGCAGTGTGAGGAGGGAAAAGAAATGTAAAGACTTGGAAACAAGATCTACATAACTGGAGGCCTTTAACAATCACAGTATTGATAAATTCCATAATCCACAAAAAGAAACTTTGCCTAGTCACAATATAGGGGGTGAGGCAGTCATTCTATGAAGAGAAACTGCAAATCATAAACACAAGAGACTCTGCAATGCTGAGGAACACATATAAAATGCTGGAGGAACTCAGCTGATCAGGCAGCATCTATGGAAAAGAATAAACAGTCGATGTTTTGGGCCAAGACCCTTCATTAGTAAACTGCAATTTGACAGGGGACCCCAACCTTTTTTATGCCATGGACTAATGCCACTAAGCACGGAGTCTGTGGACCCCAGGTTTGGAACCCCTGTAGAACATGATAGAAATATGGAGGACTATGTGGGAGGGAAGGGTTAGATTGATCAGAGAATAGGTTAAAAGGTCAGTACAACATTGTACCGTGCTGTAATGTTTCAGGTTCTATATTCTTGTGACAAGGGTTAAGTAAAGACCAAGATATCCAGCTAAGTCCTGGTTTTCTTCAAAATAGTGCAAAGTGAGCTTTTCCAACCCCTGAATCTATTGTCTCATCAGAAAAGCGGCATTCACCCAGTGTCAGAATTGAGTTTTTGTCATTACACTTCTGGAGCAAAATATAAAGAACCCTTGTGGTTGACACACACTTAAGTAGCATGAATAATTTGCCAACAGGATGCAGCCATCTCTGGGTTACAAACACAGATTTATGAATGAGCTCCCATAATATCATTAAATTCAGAACTCTGACATAACATTAATTCCTACAAACAGCAGAACTAGATTACTGTCTCTCTCCACTTTATGTAATTGGTATTTCTTATGTTTTACCTAATTTCAATGCTATTCGTACAGTACTGTGGATGTATGGTTACCATAGATTGATTTTTGTTTACTTTCCAACCTATAAACGTCTGTAAAAATGAAAACCCATACATTACCCCAGGATGGCCTGTACATGAGAATTTGAAGGTGACTGCAGAGACTTAAGCTACATTCAACATGCACATTTGGAGAGATACAAATAAAAAATCAGGATTCCATTTATTTAACTCTAACTGAGTTGTAAGGCATGCAACACATAAAGCTATCAATTCACAGAAACAGTATGGTGCTAGCTACTGAAATATACCTTTACCTGTAGGGTTTTGTGGGGAAACTGAGCCACGGTAAAATGCTGATCCATCCCTGGCAATGGCCCACACCTGGTAGAAGGCCCCAATAGAAATCGACACAAATGGCTGATCTGTACCAATATGCAGCCATGAAACGCCCTGCAAAGAAAGTTTGGATATAATGATATTTTGTTAAATGTCATAAACAAAATCATATTCATAATCATGGTGCTAATTTACTTTTGTATCTGCACAGTTTGTCTTCTTTTGCACGTTGGTTGTTTGACAGTCTTTGAGTGTAGCTTTTCATTGATTCGTTTATGTTTTTTTTGTTCTATTGTGAATGCTTACAAGAAAATGAATCTCAAGATAGAATATGATAACGTATGTATTTTGAAATAAATTTTCCTTGAACTTTGAGAAAGTTTTACTTAGAGATATGGCATGAAACAGGCCCTTCTGGCTCGATGAGCCTCACCACCCAGCAACCCACCGATTTAACCCTAGCCTAATCACTGAACAAATTACAATGACCAATTAACCTACTAACCAGTATGTCTTTGGAATTGGGGAGGAAATCTATGTGCTCACGGAAAGAATGTATAAACTTCTTACAGATGGCATTGGATTTGAACTCCAAACACTGGCGTCCTGAGCTGTAGTAGTGTTGTGCTAACCACTATGCTACCATGCTGTCGTATTGGGGAGTCTCTTAGATTCAAGCTGAACCCCAAAAAAGAATTAAAAACTGAGTTTGGGGAACAAGAGAATGCTGTGCGATTGAATACTGCCACATCCCAGATGCAATACTGTAACAAGGCCCCCACCTCCTGCTTCCCTCCCTCAGGCACGTGTAACAGAACCTACAGTGTTCCTGTGACAAAGCGGAAGACAGCACTTTATGTCACCTTAGCCAATACTTACTCATTCAATTTAAAAAAAAGATAGATTTGGTCATTTGAAATGGAAGAGAAGATTGGTTAGCTTGGTTTGGCTGCTTGTTTGTAGGGTTGTTTGCTGAATCTGGAGGTTAGGTCACAAACACTTCATCACCAGTCAAAGTCACTCCATCAGCGTGCAGTTGAGTTTTGTTTCTGCCAAGAGCACGTGTTTATATTGGTCCAACTTGTTGTTCTGATTGGTTGGCTATCGTGCGGGCCACTAGTCTCCGCTGTGTCCCGGGCAACTGAACAGCTGAGTGATGTCCACCGGCCCGTATCCCCTATGAGCGTTGGTTCCGCGGCTCACCCCTTGGCCCCCATCCCGCAGACGCAGAGGTTTGTAAGTTTCATCCAGTTCAATATTACATTAGATTAGACTTAATTTTATTGCCATTGTGCCGAGCACAGATACCAAGCCAAATGAAATGCAGTTAGCATCTAACCAGAAATGCAAAGAATAGTGTTATTTACAAAATAACTGCGAATAAAAAGTAAGTGCTACAGCACACAAATATAAAAGTACTGAGACAGTCCAATATGGGTGCAATACTGCTTAGCGCTGTGATGTGAGGTTCAGCAGGGTCACAGCCTCAGGGAAGAAGCTCGTCCTGTGCCTGCCGGATAGGAGGAGAGTAAGAAGTCCATGGTTAGGGTGAGATGCATCCTTAATAATGCTTTTCGCCCTGCCCAGGCAGTGTTTATGGTAGATGTTCTCAATGGTGGGCAATTGGGTGCCGATAATCCTCTATGCAGTTATCACCACATGCCGGAGTGCTTTGCGGTCCGATACGGGACAATTGCCATACCTGAGATGCAGTTGGTGAGTATGCTGTCAATGGATAATCAATAACTAAGGAAACAGTAACAGGGCGTTTGGATAAACATAGCTTAATAGGACAAAGTCAGCATGGCTTTACAAAAGGGAAGTCATGTTTGACAAATTTGTTGGAGTTCTTTGAGGACATAACACATAGGGTAGATAAAGGGGAACCAGTGGATGTAGTGTATTTGGACTTTGTGTCAAATGTGGCATTTGACAAGGTTCCACACCAAAGATTATTACTTAAAGTAAAAAATCATGGGATTGGGGATAATATTCTGGCATGCGTGGAGGATTGGCTTTCCAACAGTAAACAGAGAGTTGGGATAAATGGTTTATTCTCAGACTGGCAGTTGGTGACTAGTAGCGTTCCACAGGGGTCGATGTTGGGACCCCAACTCTTTACAATCTATATTAATGATTTGGAGAAAGGGACTAAGTGCAATGTATCGAAGTTTGCTGATGACACAAAGATGGGAGGGAGTGTAATGAGTGCGGAGAACATTGAAACCCTGCAGGGGGACATAGATAGGCTGAGTGATTGGGCAGACATCTGGCAGATGAAATATAATACTGACAAGTGTGAGGTCTTGCACTTTGGCAGGAAAAATAATAGAGCAAGTTATTATCTAAATGGAGAGAAACTGGAAAGTGCTTCTGTGCAAAGGGATCTGGGGGTCCTGGTGCAGGAAACACAAAAAGTTAGTATGCAAGTGCAGCAGGTGGTCAAGAAGGCCAATGAAATGCTGGCTTTTATTGCTAGGGGGATGGAGTATAAGAACAGGGAGGTCTTACTGCAGTTGTACTGGGTATTGGTGAGACCACACCTGGAATACTGCGTGCAGTTCTGGTGTCCATATTCAAGAAAGGACATACTGGCTCTCGAGGCAGTGCAGAGAAGGTTCACTAGGTTAATTCCGGGGATGGGTGGGTTGATGTATGATGAGAGTTTGAGAAGATTGGGACTCTACTCATTGCAGTTCCGAAGAATGAGAGGCGATCTTATTGAAACATATAAGATTGTGAAGGGGCTTGACCGGGTGGATGCGGGGAGAATGTTCCCAATGATGGGTGAAACTAGGACTAGGGGGCATAATCTTAAAATAAGGGGATGCCGTTCCAGGACTGAGATGAGGAGAAATTTCTTTAGTCAGAGGGCAGTGGGGCTGTGGAATTTACTGCCCCAGAGAGCTGTGGAAGCTACTACACTCAATAAATTCAAAACAGAGATAGACGTTTTCCTGGATAAAAATGGCATTAGGGGATACGGTGAGCGAGCAGGTAAGTGGACATGAGGCTAGGTTTAGATCAACCATGTGATCTCCTGGGCCAGTTTTCGATAGCCTTGATGGGTCGGAGAGGAATTTTCCAGATTTTTTCTCCTCAATTGGCAAATCGGTTTTTTTCTCCCCGGGTGATCACATGGGTTTGGGCGCGATGAATAATAAAATAAAATGGGCGGCATGGTACCCTGTTGGTTGGCACTGTTGCCTTGTGGGATTCGGTGAAAACTAGAGTTAAGATTGGATCAGCCATGATCTTGTTGAATGGCGGAGCAGGCTTGAGGGGCCGATTGGCCTACTCCTGCTCCTATCTCTTATGTTATGTTCTTATGGTACAGCTGTAAAGATCCATCAGTATCCTGGAACAGAGGTGAGCTTTCTTGATGCTCCGCAGGAAATAAAGGCACTGTTGTGCTTTTGATCAGGATGGAGGAGTTCAGGGGCCAGGTGAAATCCTTGGAAATGTAGACACCAAGGAATTTGAAGCTTGATACACATTCCACTACAGCTCCATTGATGTAGATTCTTCCTTTGAGAACCAACTTCTAAGAATTCTCTTGATTTCTTGTTTTGTGCTTCTGCCAGTACTTTCATGATAACTATCACATTGATTTGGAGGGGAACTTGCTGGCAAAAATATGAATATTATATTTCCCATGTTATAAAACTTCTCAGAGAGCATTTAATTCTATACAAATTCCTTATGAAACCTCCTGACCTGAAATTTGCTGTACAAATACAAGTTGTTCCTTAAATTGTATAAAATGCTCCAAATTGCAGTGCAGTAAAGCCCCTCTGGTTTACAGTAACTGACCTCTGCAACTGCACTCCTCCATAAGCTTTAATAATACAAACTGCAAACAACTTCTATTCCACTCATATATGGTCATTTTAATAAACTGAGTCTCTACATTGGAGTTTCCTGAGTGTTGTCAGGAAGAAGGTACAGGAGCATCAGCACTTGGACTGTCAAACTGGGTAACAGCTTCTTCTCTCATACTGTGACTAATAAATAATCTGCTGCCAACGAGGTCTTGTCACTAGGACAACGAGATGTTTATTGTTTATCTGTGCTGCACAATACATGCATTTTGAATTATATTTTATTAACTTACAGTTTTGGTGGTAATATTTTGTTTTACATGCTATGATATATGTTTTGTGGGTACACTGTGGTCCCAAGGAATGTTGACAATAAACATGAACTTGATATCTTGATTTGATGGTTATGTTTTTTTTTAAAAGAGATACTACATAGTAACAGGCACTTCCGGCCCAACGAGCCCACACTGCCCAATTAAACCCATGTGACCAATTAACCTACTTACCCATACATCTTTGAATGTGAGAAGAAACATCCTCTTGCCTTCCTATAACCTTTGATGCCCTGACTAATCAAGAACCTATCAAACTCCATTTTGAATGTACCCAATGACGGCCTCCACGGTCTTCTATGGCAATGAATTCCATAGATTCACTACCCTCTGACTAAAGAGATTCCTCCTCATTTCTGTTCTAAAGGGGTTTCTTTTGACTTTGAGCCCTCTGCTCCTAGACTCTCCCACTATTGGAAACATCACATCCACTCTATCTACGTCTTTCAAGTTGATCAGAAACTAACTTTCCAAGCTTTTGGTCTTGGGAGTTGAACCAGCTTTGTGTAGGCTTTACAATGAAAGCTACAAGGTCCTACGCTAGTGGTCGCCAACCCGCTGATCGTGATCGACTGGTCGATCTTTGAGACTTTCCCAGTAGATCCCAAAAAAAAAGAAAAAGAAATACACAAATACTGTTAACAGATTGTTTCCGGGTTGCGGGGTTTTAGTTCTGTTCTTTCTGCCCAGTGCGCATGTGCATAACTCCCCCGTACTACACAGTGTACTTCAGTGATCCCCAACCACCGGGCCGCGAGGAAACAATATGAGTCAGCTGCACCTTTCCTCATTCCCTGTCACGGCCACTGTTGAACTTGAAACCATGCAAGGTCATCAGTCGCCTAAACGCAGTGATACCCTCGTGCCAGTGTTTGCCTCGCACGGCCAGTGAGAACTGCCAATGCTACTGGCCTGGAGCGCGGCCGGCGAGAACCGCTGACGCTACTGGCCTGGAGCGTGGCCAGTGGGAACCGCTGATGCTACTGGCCTGGAGCGCGGCTGGCAGGAAGTGCCGATGCTACTGGCCTGGAGTGCGGCTGGCGGGAAGTACCGATGCTACTGGCCCAGAGCATGGACAAATGGGCTCCGCCTCTGAACCTGTTTAGCACACCAAATGTTCGTGGGGAACCCAGTGCTGACGACCTAATTCGGGCTCAAGGTTTCGTAAGTATCAGAGCAGCTACCTCGCTGTGATCTACTGAAACAAACTTTTGTCGGCTGATAGATCCTTCAAGGGGGGTGGGCACGGGCCTGTCGCTCTCCTTAGTCGGTCAGTTGTTCTCTTCAAACTGCGACCGCCACAGCCCCGGTACAGGGACCTCCGGCCCTGACCTTGTCTTCTCACCCTACCCATGACCAGCCACACCTGGCCAAAGAGTCTGGCGTCAGGGCAGCGGGAAGCTGCAGTTCCGGCCAGAAGGCTGTCTAATGAGGCAATGAAGCACTCAAAACTGCTTTGGTACCCCAAGTCCAAGCACCCTGTACTTAAAGACGAACACGCTGAGCTTTTTTAAGTGGAAAAAAAACGTGAGCAGCATGGAACAGCAGCTAAGTGCCGAGAGCCACGAAAACTAAATTGTGGAATAGACTGAACATAAGGAACCTGCTTCGAGTATTGCTGTATTCTAGTCGTGTCTACCCCTGCCACTGTTGGCAGGTCCGCAAGAATATTGTGAATATTAAACCGGTTCCTGCTGCAAAAAATGGTGGGTGCCCCTGGTGTTTATGCATTATTTCTACTTCCAGGTTGCAGGGTTTTACTTCCGGTCTTTTCTGCCTCAGCACGCATATGTGTGACTAATCGATTTGGGGTCGATCTTGCCTTTCAGATCCAGATTCAGTTTATTGTCATTTAAAAACCACAAATGCAATGCAGGTAAAAAATGAGACAACGTTCCCCCAGAATGATATCACAAAAGCATATGACAAAACAGACTACACCAGAAAATCCACATAACGTTTGACAATCCTCAATCCAGAGTCTGGAGAGGCTGCTGCATATTAATATTGCGCTACCATCTAGCACGTTCCCCGGAAAGGAGCTCCAAATCCACCAGACAAAAACAAGACCAAAAACTAAAGCTACAAGACCTGCACAAAACCACATAGTTACAACATATAGCTACAACAGTGCAAACAATAGCATAATTGATAAAAAACAGACTATGGGCACAGTAAAAATAGTCAAAGATGTTAAAGGACTGTAAGTTCAAAAGAAATCACCACAGTTTCCACAAGTCCCCAGGGTCACGACAGACTCACCATCCCACGCCGGCGGCAGAAGGGAATACCCCGCTATGAACTTCCAAGGTGCCGCCCGACTCAGCCTCGCAGACGCAGCACACAATGAAAGCGACCCGAGTCCGTCGAACCTCCGAGCCGACGACCATCCCCTCCGGCGCAGCTTCTCTGAGCACCATCCTCTGCCGAGCGTATTAAAACAGCCCCACCAACAGCCATCGGCAACGCGACCCCAAGGACTGGGGGCCTATTCTTCTCAGCAGAGTTCCGGACCTCACAGCAGCAGCAGCAGCAACGAAGGTCTTCCTGGAATTTCCCGTTGTTCCTCCGTGCTCCCACGTCCATTTTCAATCGATTATGATTGCGCACAGCACCCCACTTCACAAATAACAGATAATCAGTTCCGGAGTGGCCGCTGCAAGCTGCGTCGTGCCGCCATCTTGGATAAATAAGGCCGAGGTAAGGGATCTTGGGCTTAAAAAGGTTGGTGACCACTATCCTACATAATAAGGTGCCCAAAACTACACACAATACTCCAAGTGTGGTCTCATGAGTGCCTTATAGAGCCAACATCACATCCCTGCTCTTACATTCTACACTTCTAGAAATGAATGCCAGCATTGCATTTGCCTTCTGCACCATCGACTCATCCTGGAGGGTAACCTTTAGGGTATCCTGCACAAGGATTCCCAAGTCCCTTTGCATCTCTGCATTTTGAATTCTCTCCCCACCTAAATAATGGTCTTCTCATTTACTTCTTCCACCGAAGTGTATACCCATATTCTTCAAAACATTGTATTTCACTTGCCACTTCTTTGCCCATTCCCCTAAACTATCTAAGTCTCTCTGCAGGCTCTATTTTCCCTCAACACTACCTGCTCCTCCATCCATCTTTGTATCATTGGCAAATTTAGGCACAAATCCATTAATCCCATTGTTCGTCATTGATATACATCGTAAAAAGCAGCAGTCCCAACACTGACAGCTGTGGAACTCCACTGGTAACCGGCAGCCAATCAGAATAGGATCCCTTTATTCCCACTCTCTGTTTTCTGCTGACCAGCCAATGCTCCACCCATGCTAGTAACTTCCCTGTAATTCCATGGGCCCTTATCTTACTAAGCAGCCTCATGTGCGACACCTTGTCAAAGGCCTTCTGAAAATTCAAGTACACCACATCTACTGCATCTCCTTTGTCTTCCCTGCTTGTAATTTCCTCGAAAAATTGCAGTAGGTTAGTCAGGCAGGATTTTCCTTTCAAGAAACCATGATGGCTTTGCCTATCTTGTCATGTGTCTCTAGGTACCCAATAATCTCATTCCTAACAATCGATTCCAACAACTTCCCAACCACTGATGTCAGGCTAACAGGTCTAAAGTTTCCTTTCTGCTGCGTCCCACCCTTCTTAAATAGCAGAGTAACATTTGCAATTTTCCAGTCATCCGGTACAATGCCAGAATCTAACAATTCTTGAAAGATCATCATTAATGTCTCCACAATCTCTCCAGCTACTTCCTTCAGAACCCGAGGGTGCATTCCATCAGGTCCAGGAGATTTTTCCACCCTCAGACCATTAAGCATCCTGAGCACCTTCTCAGTCATCATTTTCACTGCACAAACTTCACTTCTTGACACTCTTGAGTATCCAGTGTACTGCAGATGTCTTCCACTGTGAAGACTGATGCAAAATATGCATTTAGTTCCTCTACCATCTCTGCGTCTGTCATTACAATATCTTGAGTGTCATTTTCTATTGGTCCTATATCTACCCTCAACTCTCTTTCACTTTTAAAATACTTAAAAAAAAACTTTTAATCTTCAGGCTCTTGTACCTCCTCCTTGACAGTAGTGATGAAGAGACAGCATGCCCTGGGTGAAGGGAGTCCTTAGTGATGGATGCTGCCTACAGGAGGCATCATTACTTACTGCTCCATATAAATATTCCAATGAGGTTTACTATCATACACCAGAGATCTGCTTGAAACATGCATCACAATGTGCCTCCTTACCATTGCATTTTCCTTTGTTACTCCCATCCTACACAGGACATCCCCTTTGCTGCTAATGGCCCATAGGGCCACTTGGTCATCGGCATTCTGACCCACAGAGGGAATCAGTGAGAGGTCCCGCAGAGCAATAGGTGCAACCTCGAACCATGGACCAGTTGTAACAGTTTTACACTTCCTAAAGAATTGAAGAATAAAATTACAATTAGCCATCTCAAGTAAAGAAATTAAAGTCTAGCCAAAACAGGCAGAAAATTATTATTTTCTTCATTCCCTACACCCTCATTTTATCTCGAACATTATCGCAATCAAAATATTTTGATTATAGGTCATCAGACAGAAATACTTAACGTACTTCTCCATAAATGCTTTCTGACTTGTTCAGTATTTCCATCATCATTATTAATGAAGAACAGAGTAAATTTATTATCAAACTATCTGCAGTATACACTGAGTGACCACTTTATTAGGTACACTGGTACAGCTGTTTGTTAATATCTAATTAGCAAATCATATGGCAACAACCCAATGCATAAAAGCATGCAGACATGGTCAAGAGGCTCAGTTGTTTGACATACATATGGTAGAATAAAAATCCTAGGCGAAGTAAAAAATACTTGCAGAAATCAAAAAAGAACAGTGGTTTAGTACTGCCAAATTTAAGATTTTATTACTGGCCAATTACTATTTGATATTTAACATTTTGGACACAAGATGTGGATATTAATGTCAGTCTACAATGGGTTAATCTTGAACGTAATTCTGCACAAGGATTTTCTTTGACTTCCATCCTAGGGACCTCGCTTCCCTTGGTTTTTTCCAAATTGAATAAACAAATAGTTAATCCAATAATTAAACATACATTTCATATATGGTTTCAGTTTCATAAATTTTTTGACTTGAATAAATTTATTTTATCAAGTCCTATAATATCTATTTTTTTCCTTTCAACCCTCCGTCATGGATCAAGCCTTTTTGGTTTGGAAAACAAAGGGTATAATATGTTTTCATGATTTATTTCTGGATAACTGTTACATGTCTTTTGAACAGTTGTCTAATAAATATAATTTGCCCAGATCCCTTTTTTCCCAGATATTTACAGATCAGAGATTTTTTAGATACGATGTTACCTACTTTTCTGATTTCATATCCAACTGACATCATGGAAAAAATTTTAGGATTAAATCCTTATCAAAAGGGTTTAATAGCAATCATCTATGATTTGACTATGAATATACAGCCAGATATATCCGATAAAATTAAAAATGAGTGGGAGAAGGAATTTCAACTTTCTTTCCCTATAGAGAAATGGGAGAAAATTTTTCAATTAGTTAATTTTTCTTCAATTTGTGCTAAACATGCGTTGATTCAATTTAAAGTGGTACATAGAGCTCATATGTCTAAAGATAAATTAGCTAATTTTTACTCTCATATAAATCCAATTTGTGATAGATGTCACTCTGAGGTAGCCTCTCTGACTCATATGTTTTGGTCTTGCCCTCTTTTTGAAAAAACTTGGAAAGATATTTTTGATACATTCTCTACAGTTTTGCACATTGATTTACAACCCCACCCTATCACTGCAATTTTTGGCTTACCAGTGATTGATCTGCCTGCTGCAGCTCAGCGGATGATTGCATTTGCTACTTTAATGGCTAGAAGATCTATTTTATTGAGTTGGAAAGAGATGAATCCTCCAACTACATCTCAATGGTTTTCCCAAATCATATCCTGTTTAAATTTAGAAAAAATTAGAAGTGGTACCTTTGATCCCTTGGTTATATTTGAAGAAACTTGGAGGCCTTTTATTCAATACTTTCACAGAATGTAATTTGACCTTTTCCCATTCTTTTAAATCATTCATTAATTTGAGCAGAGGAGCGGAGTTGACGACACTAATGTTTTTTTTTTGATGTAATAGAATAGCCCAGCTTTGCTAGTTTAGTTTTAGTTGTGTTTAGTTAATTTTGTTTTTTATTTTTCAATTTGGGTTTTTTTCCCATCATTTTATTTTTTTCGTATCTTGTTTATAAGGGTTTGGGAGGTCTATTATATTGATGTTACCTGTAGTTTTTACTCATGTGTTAATTGCCAACAATGTAATCCGTACCTTCCAAATATCCAGACCTAACTTGCACTGCCTTACTTTCCCTTTCCTATTTTCTAATTATAATTTATAATTTAATTTTTAAATTATATTTACTTGGATTTGTACTCCAGGGAGCGTGAAGTGCAGAATCAAATATCACTGTGATGATTGTATGCTCTAGTATCAATTGTTTGGTGACAATAAAGTAAAGTAAATTTCACTCCCTTTGTACTATTATGACCTTTAGGTATCTGTTTTTGAAAAATTCAATAAAAAGATTGAAAAAGAAAGAAAGAGGCTCAGACCAAACATCAGAATGGGGAAGAAATGTGATCCAAGTAACTTTAACTGTGGAATAATTGTTGGTGCCAGACGGGGTGGTTCCAGTAAATCAGAAACTGTGGATCTCCCGGGATTTTCTAGAGTCTCTAGAGCAGAGGTCGGCAACCTGCGGCTCCAGAGCCACATGCGGCTCTTTGATCTCTGTGATGCGGCTCCCCGTGGTTTGTTAGCTTTTGAAATGTAATTCGAAATTTGAAGATTATGGTGATCTTGTACAATATGAAAACTTTGCTGAGACACCGTTTCCTGGCACATCCGAACCGGCTTACAATTAGCCACCGTTCCGACTAAGGGAGATAGCCTACGGGGGTTTGTGAGTACGTGTCTTTTGGAGCATCCGCGCCCACGGGGACGGGTTGAGGGAGGCTTTAAAGCAAGGCTGTTTAGTTCGAATAAAGTTACCTTTGACTGCAGTCTTTATTTTAGCGCTGCGTGTAGCGCTACACCGCTACAACGTGTTTTTTATCGCTATTAATATACATCACAACTGCCAATGCCTGACACCCGCCAGTGCGCGCTTTCTTTTAATTCTTCGATCCAAGGTAGGCTACCTATGTAGTAACCTTCAACCCAACGTCTTTTTTTCGGAGTTCAAAATGTTTTTGTTGCATGCAGAAATGTAATTTCGTTTTCTCTGCAGGAGTTCATCAATTTCAAAAATGCAACACATTATAGTTTGTTTATACATAGCATAAAGGCAAAAAAAAACCCGTTGTATGCAGTGTTATTTCATTTTGTGGCTCCCAGTGTTTTCTTTTCTGTGGGAAATGGGTCCATATTGGCTCTTTTAGTGGTAAACGTTGCCGACCCCTGCTCTAGAGTCTATAGAGAATGGTGTGAAAAACAAAAAACTTCCAGTGAGCAACAGTTCTGTGGGTGAAAATGCTCTGTTGATGAGAGGTCAGAAGAGAATGGCCAGACTTAGTTCAAGCTGACAGGAAGGTGACAGTAACTCAAATAACCATGCGTTACAGCAGTAGTGTGCAGAAGTGCATCTCTGAACGTACAACACATCAAATTTTGAATTGTACGGATTACAGCAGCAGAAGACCAGACTGGGTTCCACTCCTGTACCTCCTGTTCCTGTACTCGAAGGGCCAAATGGTCTACTTCTGCACCTATTGTCTATTGTCTAATAAAGTGGCCACTGAGTGTATGGCAACATATACTACCCTGAGATTCATTTTCTTGTAGGCATTTACAATAGAACAATTAAATATAATAGAATCAATGAAAACCTAACACAAAGACTGACAAGTGACACTTCCAGTTTCAGACTTTACCTTGCCCATCGCCTCCGCCGCACAAAATCTTTCATTGTCTTGTACCCATGGTAGGACCTGAAACAGGCAATAATTGTTGGTATAACATGTATACAGATGAGCATACATACACTGCTGGTGCAAAATGAATTGGAAGCCATATCCAAAATGCTTACAGACAGAAGCTATATGCATGTTGTTTTAAAAAAGGAAATTCAATAATATATTTGGACATACATTTCAGAAAGTATTTGATAAAGGGAGCATAGCAGTTAGCACCAGCTATAAGACTGGGGCTCAATTCCTGCCGCTGTCTGTAAGGAGTTTGTACATTCTGCCTGTAACTGCGAAGTTTCCTCCAGTTTCATCCCACAGTCCAAAAAAGATATACAGTTGTGGGTTACAGTTGTGGATTACAGAGTTGTGGGCATACTATGTTGGCACTGGGAGCATGGCGACACCTGTGGACTGCCAAGTACAATCCTTGCTGATTTAATCTGACACAAACAACATTTCACTTTATGTTTTAAGGTACATGTGACAAGTAAAGCTCCTCTTTACCTTTATTTTCACATCGTGAGATCAAAAAGTTGTTGCCTGTATTTACCTACATAGCAACCCCCATGTGTTCTCCAAGATGGATTACTAACATTTGGTACCATCACTTAAAGAGGTAACTGAACAATCAATGGATTTGGAAGAAAATCCCCAAAACTTGGCATCTTGCTGGCTGAAGACCCAAAAGGATGAACTTGAGGAGCACCAAAAATCAGACAGCTGAATGACTAGTGGGCGTTACAAAAATCAAAGAGGGAAAGCACGAGGAGGGACTTGAAAACAAAGATGAGAATTCCTCCTTAACAAGGTGATAACTTTAGTCAGTAAGCACCAGGGCGTTGGGGGGAGAAAAGCTATAACCCACTGGATATTATCCAAACAATCGACCAAAGCAGATAACTGACAAATGAAGATGGTCAGATTAAACTCAATTTCCAATAATTACATTAAAACTCTGAAAAAGGGAGTCTCACTGTACAGTAACAGTTGGTACCTCATAAGTTTAAAATAAAAACCAACAGTCGGGTTAATAAATGAAAGAAGTGGTTTAATTCCAGTAATTGATAACTTACGCAGGGAAGTCAGCTGCAAACTGCCATCCATTCCGATCAGTCCCACCAGGTGCATTGAAATCAATATACCAATCAGATACCTGGCAAAGAGGTAACAAACAAAAGGTTTCTGCATGGCTTCAGAGCAATACCAGGACAATACTCCTGTAACTTGAAGTAACTCTAGAATCCATCAACACTGTACAATCATTGCCCTGAGCTACCCTTGCGAGATGACATTTAAACTTTTTGAACAGGATAGCTCCAACACAGGGCTTCACCTTACTGCTGTTTTGTTTTCTTGTTCTCTGCTGCCATCATCTGCCATCTGTGGGAATTACAGTATAATTATAAATTTATAGGGCACACCAGATAAAGGGATGGGGAGGGTTTGGGTGTTATTGTTTAGTTCCAGTCAGTGTAGTCAGCTTGTAGCAGAATTACACGTGAGACTGCAGATGCTGAAATCTGGAGCAACAAACTACCTGCTGGAGAAACTCAGCAGCATTTGTGAAGGGGAAAAGATCTGTCAATGTTTCAGGTTGAAACCCTGTTTCACAACTGCTGTGGCAGGAACTATGAGACTGCTATCCCACCAAAAAGTACAGAGTGGACAGACTGTAACATCAATAAAATGCAAACCTGGCTCAAGGGGGCAGTCCCAGATACAGCCAATGATGGAATGGTAAAAATTCATGGCAAGAGCAGGTTAAAGACATTAAGGTGATTTATGTATTTTTTAAATATAAAGCAGAACATGAAAACAAAATAGCTGGTCATTGACTTCAGAAGGGAGACGATGCAAATGCTCCTGTCTACATCAATGGTATTGAGGTTGAGAGGGTTGAGAGCTTTAAGTTCCTTGGTGTGAACACCGCCAAAAGACTGTTTTGGTCCAACTACGCTGATGTCACAGGCAAGTAAGCTCACCAGGGTCTCCAGTTCCTCAGGAGGCTAAAGAAATTCAGCATGTCCCCATCGAGTCTTACCAATTTTTAAATGATGCACCATAAAAAGCATTCTGTCTGGACACATCGCAGCATGGTATGGCAACTTCTCTGGACTGCAAGAAACTGCAGAGTCGTGGACACAGCTTAGCACATCACAAGAACCATCCTCTCCTCTAGGGACTTTGTCTGCACTTTTGCTGTCTCAGTAAAACAGCCAGCAAAATCAAAGACAACACCCACCCCATTCTCTGTTCTTCTCCTTCCCACTTGGCAGAAGATACAAAAGCCTGAAAATATGTACCACCAGGTCCAAGGACAGCTTCTATTCCACTCTTATTAGACTCTTGAACAGACCTCTTATAAGAAAGATACACTTTTGACCTCACAATCAACCTTGTTATGATTTTGCACTTTATCATTTACCTGGACATCACTTCTTCTGTAGCTTCTACCCTTTATTCTGTGTTGTTATTGTTTTCCCTTATTCTAGTTCAATGCACTGTGTGATGATCTGATCTATATGAACAGTATGTAAGTCAAGCTTACATACTGTGTCTTAGTACCTATCACAATAATAAACCAATATCAGCCTTTCTCATCATATTACAGGCATGGTACGGTAGAAGTTAACATCTGGAACAGAATGCATTTAAATTTATTTTATTTATTTGGAGATACAGGTGGAACAGGCCCTTCTGGCCCTTCAACCCTACCTGACCAATTAATCTACTAATTGGCTCGTTTTTGGACCGTGGCAGGAAACCAGAGGACTTTGGAAAACCCACGCATTCCATGAGGAAGACATACAGACTTCTTACAGATGACGTTGGAATTGAGCTCCAAACTCCAATGCCCCAAGCTGTAATAGTGTTGCGCTAACTGCAACGCTACTGTGGTGCCCCGATTTAGGTTTCCAAGTCAATGCTTCATGGTACATGATTTTGGGTTGCAGTATACTTTAACAGGGTATTGAGGCAATCTTACCCATGTCCATTGTGAAGGAGGCTTTGTGTGTGCCTTGGTGCATTCCTGGAGACCTGATGCATCACTCCACATGTACCTATCAGTCGGCAGACCCCTGAAAAAGAAGAACACTTTGACCATGGCTGATCTGACACTACATGAGCAAGCTTCCCGTGGCTGCTTCATAAAGCTTCCCTCAACAATAAGTATACTGTTCTGGACACTGTTGTAGGGGATGACCTCCCAGGGCAATGCCACAGAGACCAGGTTACGGGCACTGATCATGGGTCCGTGGTACAGAAGGGAAAAGGGAGAAGAGGGGGCGTAGTAGTGACTGGAACTCAATAGTCAGAGGAACAGACAGCAGATTCTGTGAACGTGAACGGACACTGGATGGTATGCTGCTCTCCTGGTGCCAAAGGTCAGGGATGTCTCACATCAAGTCCACATCATTTTGGAGGGCGAGGGAGAGTAGTCAGATGTCTTGGTACATATTGGTACCAATGATTTAGGAAGGAAAAGCAAAGAGGTCTTGAAGAGAGAAATTAGAGAGCTAGGATGAAAGCTGAGAAACAGGACCTCCGGAGTAGTAATTTCAGACTGCTGCCTGTGCCATGTGACAGTGAGGGTAGAAACAGAATGATTTGGCAGATAAATGCATTGCTGAAAAGCTGGTGCAGAAGGCTGGGCTTCAGGTTCTTGGATCATTGGGATCTTTCTGTGGGAGGTATGACTTTTACAAAAGTGACGAGTTGCACCTGAACCCGAAGGGACCAATATTCTCACGGGCAGGTTTGTTAGAGCTGTTGGGAAGGGCTTAAACTAATTTGGCAGGGGGATGGGAACTGAAGTAAAGGGACTCAGAATAGGGTGGATGGTAAAAAATAAAAGATAGCATGCAGTCACACTGTCAGGAAGGGCAGGCAGATGACAGGATAAAACTGCAGCCAGCAAGGTGAATATCAGTGCATTAGGGATGCAGAATCAAAAAGGGTTGCAAATACAGTACCCAAGGTGTTATATCTCAATGCACAGAGTATAAGAAATAGGATAGATGACCTTGATGCACTTTTACAGATTGTTGGGAATGATGTTGTGGCCATCACTGAATCATGGCTGAAGGATGGTTGTGGCTGGGGCTGAATGTCCAAGGTTACACATTGTATGGAAGGGGAAGGAAGGTAGGCAGAGAGGGTGCTGTTGCTGTGCTGGTAAAGAATGGTATCTAATCATTAAAAGATGTCTTATAGGATTGGAAGATGTTGAATCCTTCTGGGTTGAGTTAAAAAAACTGCAAGGGTAAAAGGACCCTGATGACAGCTATTACAGGCCTCTGACAGTAGCTGGGATGTGGACTACAGATTACAATGGGAAATAGAAAAGGCATGCCAAAAGGGCAATATTATGATAGTCATGAGAGATTTTAATATGCAGGGAGATTGGGAAAATCAGGTTGACAATGGATCTCTAGAGAGTGAATTTGATGAATGTCTACGAGCAGTTTGTCATTGACTATACTGGGGGATCAGCCATACTGGATTGGGTATTATGTAATGAACCAAAGGTGACTAGGGAGCTTAAGGTAAAGGAACTTTTAGGAGACAGTAATCACATGATGGAGTTCAACTTGAAATTTGACGGAGAAAGTAAAGTCTGACACAGCAATATTTCAGTGGCATAAAGGAGGTTACAGCGGTATGAGAAAGGAGTTGGCCAAAGTAACTTGGAAGGAGCTGCTGGCAGGGATGTCAGCAGAACAGCAATGGCATGAGTTTCTGGGAAAAATTAGGAAAGTGTAGGATAGATGTATTCCAAAAAGAAAAAAAGTCAAATGGCAGAATATTACAACCAAGGTTGACAAGGCAAGTCAAAGCTAATGTAAAAGCAAAAGAGAGAGCATAGAACAAAGCAAAAATCAATGGGAAGATAATCACACTGACCTGCACCTGGACTACAGCCCTTCATACCCCTCCCTATCAAATTTCTTTTAAATATTGAAATCAAACCCACATCCACCACTTCACTGCATTTACATACTCTGGGAACTATAATGCAGAATAAATTCTCCAGCTACCACAGAAATATCTGAATTCTAACATACACCCTAACTCGAGTCTGGACCTTTGCACTATATCCTCTGGATTACAAGCCACTCATGTAACCAGTATTCTACTATTCCTGTAGTAATAACTCCTATGCAGAATTCAGTACAATAATTTACTACCCATATATTGTTTCGCACCTACTACTGTATCCGGTGAGAGGGTTCCAACGCTGGTTTTCATAAATATAAACACACATTACATCTGACTGAGTATAAATATTATCTGCACTGCTGGCCAGTCCTGTAAAATAAAAACAGAAAACACAAATTATAAAACATTAGCTAAAGTAAAAATCCTTCATATGCTCACTAACACTTGGCATAAATTTCTTCACACAGAGTGTCAACCGTTAAATAGAAAAGCCTACAAACAGAAGCCCTCCCCACCAATGAGCACATCTACATGGCGTGCTGCTGTAGGAAAGCAGCATCTATCATCAGGAACCCCTACGACCCAGGACACCATCTCTTCTCGCTGCTGCCAGGAGTCTCAGGATACACACTACCAGTTTCAGAAACAGTTTCAACCATCAGGTTCTTGAGCTAGAGGAGATAACTTTTCTCACCCCATCACTGAACTGTTCCCATAACCTATGGACTCACTTGCAAGGATTCTTCATCTTATGTTCTCAGTATTTATTGCTTATTTATTTTTTATAATTATTATTTTAAACCATAATACCATAACATTTGGAAGCAGAATTTGGCCATTTGGCCCATTGCGTCTGCTCTGCCATTTCATTATGGCTGATCCAATTTTCCTCTCAGCCAATTCTTCAGTCTTTTCCCCGTATTCCTTCATGCCCTGACCAATCAAGAATGTATCAACCTCTGCCTTAAATATAGGTAAAGGCCTGGCCTCCACAGCTGCCTGGAGCAAAGAATTCCACAGATTTTATTTGTTTATTTTTTGTTTCTTTGGATTCACTTGGAATGCTGCAAAACTTTGAATCCCAGGATTGTATATAGTGAGATACATGTAATTTGATAATAAACTTATATTGAACTTTGAGCTGCCAGAGGAAGTGGTTGAAGCAGGTACAGTAACAACATTTGAAAGACTTTTGTACAAGTACATGAATAGGAGGGGGTTTAAAGGGTTAATCACCAAAATTAGGCAAATGGGACTACTCCGGTGACGTCAGAATGGACAAATTGGGCTGAAGGGTTTGTTTTAGTCCTATATTACTCTATGCCTCTATAAATGATTTTTGAAAAAATGAGACAGCAACAATCATCTCTCACAGTATTGACAGGCATTAATAAGTTTCTGATGTTTGCACAATAGTGATCAAGTTAATTGTAATAACATTTCTTGTTAATAGGTAAATACATTTTCAATGAACATTTTTAAAAAGGTTCTTAAATGTAGCAAAGGGCACAAGATTCTTTATGAAAACGCTAGATACAAAAAGTGACACCAAAATAGAGGAGGCAATAAGCCATGTAACCAAGTTCTTGGCGTACAAGACCAAAAGACATAGGGACAGAATTAGGCCATTCAGCTCACCTAGTATGTTCCACTATTCCATCATGGCTGATTTATCATCCCCCTTAACCCTATTCTCCTGCCTTCTACCTGCAACCTGTGACACCCTGAGTAATTGAGAAGCTATTAACCTCAGCTTTAAATATATCCAATTAGTTGGCTGCCACAACTGTCTGTGGGAATGAATTCCATAGATTTACCACTCTGGGCTAAAGAGGTGCCTCTTCAGAGGTGCTTAGTTCTGGTAGGTCAATCATCAGGTGAAAGGGTGTGCATCTACAAATGAAATAAATTGACATACAGGTAAAGAAAAGACCCACCTTGAAAGAAGCCACCTCCATAGCCTCCGGTATAGACCCAGGCTGTATGATCATAGCCAATACCCCACACAATTCCTTGACTGTTACACTCAATCAAGCGGAGATGTCCTCCAATTTGACGCCAGTACCTGCAGGAAACAACTACATAATCATGAAATTGTGATGCACAGGAGGTCATCACAGTTATTAATTTTAACTGTTGGTTCTTCGAATGAACTACCCAAATAGCTTCGCACTCCTCCCACCTTGTGCCGCTTTTGCCTCTTCTACCTCTTCTGTTATTCAACCCCCACAATTTTCCAAATCCAACACCCTGCTCACCCACCCCATTCCCCAGCTATCTGTCATCATACACCTCTCCTCAATCCACCAATCGCCTCAGGATCCTTTCTTGCCACTCCCCTTCTACTCTTTACGCCAGCACCCTCATCTGTTTGCTCTCGTTCACAATGCAGGGTTTGGATCTGAAATGTCAGCAATTCCTTTCCTCCCACAAATAGTGCTCAACCTGAAAGTTCTTCCAACAGATTGTTAGTTGATCTAGATTTCAAAGTCCACAGTCTCATGAGCCTTTTGTGTACCCAATTACTTTACTCCCTAGGCTCCTCAGTCAAAGTTCAAAGTAAATTTATTATCAAAGTACATATATGTCTCCATATAATACCCTGAGATTCATTCTCTTGTGGGGACACTCAATAAATCAATAGAATAATAATCATAACAGAATCAATCAAAAAGCACCCAACCAGAGTGCAGAAATAAACTGCAAATACAAAAACAAAGAAATAATAAATAAATAAACAAACAAACAAACAATAAATAGTGAGAACATGAGATGAAGAGAGTGAGTCCATTGGTTGTGGGAACTTTTCAATGATGAAGCAAGTGAAGTTGAGTGGAGTTATTTCCTTTGGTTCAAGAGCCTCATGGTTGAGAGGTAATAACTTCCTAAAACTGGTGGTGTAAGTCCTGAGGCTCTTGTACCTTCTTTCTGAAGAGACATGAAACATGGATAATCATAGCTTATTTTTACTGTCTTGAATGCAAGTATATCTGTTCTTCAATAAGGAGACCAAAACTGTACACTATATTCCCTGTATGATCATAATTAAGACTAGTTGAGTTACAAGATTAAGAAGGTACAGCAAGCAATTGGAAAGGCAAGTGGAATGTTGAACTTTAAAATAAGAGCAAATGAGTACAAAAATAAAGAAATCTTTCACCAATAAAAGGGCAGACCCTGTATTGCCGATCATATCTGGAAACCCTGAGGAGATGAGCTGTGGCATAAAGACTTACAATTGATCACTCGGCATAGGATGTGATGCTGCTTCCAGATTTGGGCTTGGCTCACTGACAAAGACATCACCTTTGCAGGTGACAGACCAAAGGGCCTGATGGGACGGAGGTCCCTGGATTCCCCTACTGTCACAGCATGCTAGACTCAAGACAGCAAGCTGTAAAAGAACACACAGTAGCAGGTTAAAAAATAAGGCACATAACATCCTACCACCACCACATCCACATCAGACACTCCTCTTCAGAGCCGCTAAGCACCTTTCATTCACTGTCACTTTACACTGACACTCTACACCTCATACCTACACTAACACACTCCTTTCCACATCACTCACCAACCCCTTTTTCCCCCATTCACTGTCACTTTAGACATACACTCCACACCTCATACCTACACTAACATGCTCCTTTCCACGGTCCCTCACCAACCCCTTCATCCTCCCAGTCACTGTCACTTTATGCTTACACTCTACACCTCACACTGACACACTGCCCTCCACAGTTCCGCACCACCTCCTTCAAACCCCACGTTCACTGTCACTTTACACTGACACTCCATACTTGCGCTGACACAGTCACTGTGTTTCCATAAGCTCTGCAAGTTCCTCTTGCTTAGAGTCACTTTGTCACTTTTTTCATTCCCTGTCAGTCACCTTATGTTCAGATAGTCCTGCATCTAGCGCAGGGGTCCCCTACCTGGTGTCCATGGACCCCTTGCTTAATGGTATCAATCAATGACATAAATAGTGCTGGGAACCCCTGATAGTGACACTTTATGTACATACCATCAGTCTGTATATAAGCTAATCTTATACATGGTTACACACAGTTAATTGCACCATGTGTTTTATAGGATTGCTTTTACATCTACTTATTTTTATGGCATTCTTTATGCTTGTGTTTTTATTATGCTGCATCAAATCCAGAATAATTTTATTCTCTCTTACACTCATGCACTGAAAATAGAAAACAAAAATCTTGGATCTTGATTATATGATATATATGTACAATGTCTGAAATACACCTTATGGAAATGTTTGTTTGATGAACTTCAATAAAAAAATAAATTACACATATCTTGGATCTTGACCTTGAATATAAAACGAGAAATAGCCACAAGAGGAATTAAACTTTGCCTGCTGCTGTCTTGTAACTCATTTGACAAAAATTACAACTTGTACCAATAGAAATTCTTTCAACACAGAAAAAATGTACCAAGGAAATTCATTCAAGATTAAAGACTGTTTCATATAATTTCCTGTACACAAGTGTAAAGGAGAACAAAATAATTGTTATTCCAGATCTGATGCAGCACTAAAAACACAATAAGATAAAGAACACATTGATACTAAAAAAACACAATAAATATACAGTGTCTTGAGAAAGTATTCAACACCCAACCCTTTGTTGACATAAATGAGTATTACAACCAGGGATTTTGATCAATTTAACTGAGAAGTTTTATCTGTTAATCACAGGCTTCTTTTTTCACAGTGGAGTCCAAAAAATAGGTAAAATTGTAAAGCATGAAAAGCTAAAAATTCAAAAACTGAAATATCAGCTGTGAAAAGTATTCATCCCGCTTTGCTCAGTACTTAGTTGAACCATCTGTCGCAGCTATTACAGCCAGCAGTCTTTTTGGATAAGTCTCTTTTAGCTTTGCATAACACGATGGAGCAAGGTTTGCCCATTCCTCCTTGCAAAGTTGCTCAAGTTGTGCCAGGTTAGTTAGGGAGCAGCAATAGACAGTAATCCTGAGGTTTTTCCAGAGATGCTTGATTGGTTAAGGTCAGGACTCTGACTGGCCACTCAAGGACATCAATTTTCCTCATTTGAAGCCACTCTGTTATATTCTGGTAGTATGCTTTGGGCTGTTGCCCTGCTGAAAAATGAACTTCCTCCCCAGTTTAAGATTTCCAGCAGAGGCTAACAAGTTTTTATCCAAGATATCCTGCCTGTATGGCCGATTAACCCAGGATTTCCAACCTGGTGATCACTGGTTTTCATCCTCCATGCCTACTAACACAACCTCCATGATCGCTGGCCTTCAACCACAGAGCACTTTGACTTGGACTCCTGCCTCTGACCTTTCTCTCTCATTGCTTCTCTAAACCCTAATCTGTCACCTAATTCCTACTGTTACGCCAGTGCCCCAACTCTGAGGGGCCGAAGGGTACAAAGTAGTCCCCTCCTTTTTGGGAATCGCAAGATCGCTATTAATGCAGGTCTGGGACCCAGGAAATGAGAGAGAGACACACAGAATCCACAAGGGGTTTGGAATGCCCTGGCCCCTCAGCGATACAAAGCCACGGAAAACGGCCATTGTCTCTTGGAGACGGAATTGTGTATTGAGTACTGTACTATTCATTGGAAGCCCTCAGGGAATGAACAAAGTGGGCTGGTTGAGGGATGGCAACATTCCAACCTGACTGACATCTGAGACCCCGTGAGTAAGGATAAAAGAGGGTCTGGCGAACAACCCTTTTAGACGCACCAGGAGAAACGCTAGAAATCCTGTGACAGCGTTTAATAGCGACAGCCGGTGGGGCTCACATGCGTCCTTTTCCTTTGCCCGGGATTGGCAGGCTTCCACGGAACGGCGTAGCTAAAGAGATCACCACCGACAACATTTCGAAGGATTGACATCATAAAAAGGAAAACGGGCAAGTTCTAAAAACATCGTCTCTCTCTCCAACCAAAAGCTGCAGCCTGAAGGAACTTGAGTGACTTATATATTTCCATCGGACAATGCATTATCCCCTAGACAACGATAGAGCTATTTCTTATTGATTATTATTATACCCACGCTCTTAGATTTAGTATTGACGACGTATATTATCTGTATGTTTGCATTGATATTATTTTTGTGTATTTTTATCAATAAATACTGTTAAAAATAGTACCATCAGACTTCAACGGACCTCTCTATCTTTGCTGGTAAGTGACCCAATTACAGGGTACGTAACAACTTGGGGTTCTCGTCTCGGGATTTGAGACGAGATTGGGAGGCCAGTGAATCGGGGTTGTAAGTCCAAACTTGAATCTGGTACGCGGGTAGCCAGATGGGAAACCAGCAAAGATGGACATGGATGAATTTATAGAAAACCCAACTCTGGAGGTGCTAGAGGCTGCCACCAAATCGGATGTGATAAATATGGCGAAGGGACTAAACCTCGCAGAGGTGAGGTTGTCAATGAAAAAGCGGGAGGTGCAGAGGGCCATAACTCAGTATTATATTGAGAAGAATGTGTTTGCAGCTGAGGTATTGGAAAATATCCCTGAAAAGGTACCAGCTAGTGGGACAGCTCAGTTAGAGTTGGAGAAATTAAGGTTGGAACATGAAATTAAGTTAAAGCAGCTGGAAGCAGCTGAGAAGGAGAAAGAAAGGGAAAGAGCCAAGACAGAAAAAGAAAGGGCTGACAAGCAAAGGGAGCATGCGCTCCAGCTAAAGGAGTTAGAGGTGAAAAGGGAGCATGAGCTCCAGCTAAAGGAGTTGGAGGTGAAAAAGGGCTGAGAAACAAAGAGAGCATGAAATTCAGTTCAAACAGCTGGAAGCAGCTGAAAAAGAGAGGGAAAGAGCTGAGAAGGAAAGGGAGGCAGAGAAACAGAGACAACATGACTCGGATATGGAGAAGTTAAGGCAAGAGCGAAGAGCTCAAGGGTCAGACAGAGAGGAGCGGTTTAATGTTAGTTGGGAGCTTAGGTTAGTACCTCCGTTCGAGGAGACGGATGTTGATTGCTTTTTGAAAAGGTGGCAGTGAATCAGAACTGGCCCAAAGAGCAGTGGGTGGCGCTGTTACAAAGTGTGTTAAAAGGCAAGGCACAACGGGCATATGCGGCGTTGTCCATGGAGGAGGAAGAGGCAGAGAATTATGCCAAAGTAAAGGAGGCCATTCTCTGGACTTACGAATTGGTACCTGAAGCATATAGACAAAAGTTCAGAAATTTAAAGAAAGGGTGGAATCAGACGTATACCGAGTTTGCCTATGAGAAGGGTGTGCTCTTGGACCATTGGTGTACAGCAGAAACAGTAGAAGAGGATTTTTGGCGTCTCAGGGAGTTAATTCTGATTGAGGAATTTAAAGGTTGTGTTTCGGAGGATATCCAGATGTATTTGAATGAGAAGCCGAATAAGTCCATCTCCGAATTTGCTAGGTTCGCACAACCCACAAGACAAAGTTTTCCTCGAATAAAAGTTACCAGAGAGACCGTGGGACCAGTAGAGAAAGCCCGCCGGCTAAGGGAGAAACTCAGCTGGGAGCTGGTGGTAAAATTGAGGAGGAGAGGCAAGAAGCCAGGAGATTTCCTGGCTTGACCTGTTTTAGTTGTGGAAAGGTGGGTCATATTGCATCTAAGTGCCCCGCTCCGAGGAAGGAGCCAGGAAAAGGGAGAGCAGCTATACCTATAGGCTGTATTGCATTGATCAGAAAATCGATGAGAGAGGCCCAGGTAGATGGAGTACAGGAGGGGCGTGAGACGTTTCGTTCAGAAGGAACCGTGTCTGTGAGAGAGGGAGACCCACCAGTTCCAGTACGGATCTGGAGAGACACGGGAGCGGAGCTGTCATTGATTAGCAGTAAGGTGCTAGACGGGAGAGGTAGCCTTGAGAGGAATAGGAAAATGGACCGAGGTGGTGCCCTTGCATAGGATCATTCTGAATTGTGAGCTGGTATCTGGACCAGTGGAATTGGGGGTACTGTCAGAATTACTGGGGAAAGGCGTGGACGTCCTTCTTGGTAACAACTTAGCGGGTGGTAAAATGGGTGAAGCTGTGAAGCTGACAAACAAACCTGTGAGTGTTGAGGCCCCGCCCCTAGATTCCAAGATCTATCCCGCATGCGCGATCACTCGCAGCATGTCGAGAAAGGCAGCTGAGAAAGAGACCAGTTTAAATCCGGCCAGTATCTACTTGGCTGAGACGTTTTTACCGATCCTGTACCAACAAGGGTTAGAGGGGGGTAAAACGGAGAGTAGGGAGGAAAAAGAGAGCAAAGGGGAGGAGGTAGGCCTACCCTTAGCCAGAAGAGAGTTTGTGCGAGAACAGGAATGTGACGAGGAGCTGGTAGCATTGAGGGAGTCAGTTCTTTCTGAGACCGAGATTGAGACAGAGCCAGAGGGTTACTAAATGAAAGAGGGTGTGTTGATGAGAAAATGGAGGCCCACCACGGTGCCAGTCGATGAGGATTGGGCGGTGGTACATCAGGTGGTAGTTCCGAAGGTGTAACGGGATGAAATTTTGAACTTAGCTCATAAGGGACCCTTAGGTGGGCATTTGGGAGTAAAGAAGACAGTGGATCGGGTTATGAGAGATTTCTATTGGCCAAGCCTGAGAAAAGATATTGCTGAGTATTGTAAAAGGTGCCATACATGTCAGGTGGTGGGTAAGCCGAACCAAGTTATCCCTAAGGTACCACTCTGACCCATCCCCGCGTGTGAGGAGCCTTTCTCCCGAGTCATTGTGGATTTTGTGGGACCTTTACCCAAAACTGCGAGTGGGCGACAGTACGTCTTGACCATGATGTGTGCCGCTACACGATTTCCAGAGGCTGTGCCTCTGGGAAGTATTAGGACCTCTGTGGTGGTAAAGGCCCTCATTAAATTCTTTACCACAGTGGGGCTGCCTAAGGAGATACAATCGGATCAGGGGAGTACATTTACATCCAGAGCATTTCAGCAGATGATGACCCAGATGGGGGTCAAACAAACTTAAGCTTTTGCATACCATCCGGAATCCCAAGGATCGTTGGAAAGATTCCACACTACACTAAAGACCATGATTAAAACTTATTGTCAGGAAAACTTTCGAGACTGGGATGATGCTTTACCCCTTCTGTTATTTGCAGTCAGGGATACAGTTCAGGGATCTCTGGGTTCAGTCCGTTTGAGCTTGTTTTTGGTCACAGGCCCAGGAGACCTCTCACCCTACTTAAAGAGAAATGGTCTAGTCCGACCGTCCAAGTCAGTGTGATTGACTATGTTTTAAAATTCCAGGAAAGGCTGCATAAGGTATGCGCCTTGGCAAGAGAAAACCTTAAAGACTCCCAGATCAAAATGAGCAAATGGTATAACAAACGAACGAAAGAGCAAGAGTTTCACGTGGGCGATAAGGTTTTGGTCCTATTTCCGGTAGTTACCCACCCCCTACAGGCAAGGTTTCAAGGACCGTATACAGTGTGTAAGAAAATAGACTCGCTGAATTACGTGATTGAAATCCCTGATAGGCGAAAGCCGACCCAGTTAGTTCACGAGAACATGATGAAAGGGTACCATGAGACAACCCCCGCGGTGGTCGGTGCGGTCCTGAAAACTGATGAGGTAGAGCGGGGTGGTAAGGAGGAACTAGAGCGGTTTGAAAAGATAAGTATAGTACCCACCAGATTGGAGAACTCTGTTATTTTAGCAAGCCTTGCGGATAAAGTTAGTCACTTAGAGCCTGAACAGCGGGAGCAGGTAACACAGCTCATTAACAGGCATACAGACTTATGTCCCAATGTCCCAAGAAGGTGTAGTGGGACAAAATATGATGTGATAGTTACCTTGACACCGCCTATTAAACAAGCCCCTTATCGGATGAATTCAGAAAAGAGCCAGCTAGTAGGAAAGGAGATTGAACATATGCTAGCTGCTGGGATAATCCGCGAATCCTCTTCTGCGTGGGCTTCTCCTTGCGTGGTTGTCCCAAAACCGGATGGCACCATAAGATTCTGTACCGATTACAGAAAGGTAAACGCTGTCAATCAGACAGACGCTTACCCTATCCCCAGGGTGGATGATTGCATTGATAAAATGGGGAAGGCGAGGTACATCACTAAAATTGACTTGTTAAAGGGGTACTGGTGCGTTCTTTTAACAGACAGGGCTCACGAAATTTCAGCCTTTGTCACCCCATCCGGGTTGTACGAGTACAATGTTATGCCATTCGGAATGAAAAATGCACCAGGGACATTCCAGAGGATGATAGACACAGTGATAAAGGGGTTAACCCACACCAAGGCTTATCTTGATGATGTGGTAGTTTGGAGTGACACCTGGGAGGAGCACATTGAGGCTGTAGAAAATCTGTTTAAGAGAATGTCGGCAGCCCAACTTACAGTAAACCTCGCAAAGAGTGAATTTGGTCATGCCACGGTCACATACTTGGGGTATGTGGTAGGAGAGGGGCAGTTGACTCCTGTGCAAGCAAAGGTACAGGCTATTTCTGAGGTCCCTGTACCCTCCAATAAAAGGCACTGAGAAGGTTTTTGGGCATGGTGGGATACTATCGGAAATTCTGTAAAAATTTTGTGAATATTGCTCTCCCACTTACAAAGCTCCTACGGAAGGAGGAAAAATTTGAATGGAGCCATTCTTGTCAGAATGCTTTTAAAAAGTTAAAAGCCATATTGTGCCATCATCCTGTGTTAAAAGCACCCGATTTGTTAGCACCCTTCTCCCTGGCGACGGATGTGAGGGATGAGGCTGCAGGAGCAGTCCTACTACAGCAAGCAGGGGATGGAGTGGAGCACCCAGTAGCATATTTCTCTCAGAAGTTCAATGTACACCAGAGGAATTACTCTACCGTGGAAAAGGAATTGTTGGCCCTTGTTTTGGCGATACAACATTTTGAAGTGTACATTTGTCCAGCACAAAAACCCTTAGTTTATACAGATCACAACCCGTTGATATTCTTGGCCAATATGAAAAATAAAAACAGGAGGTTATTGAGTTGGAGTCTGTTGCTGCAAGAGTTCGATATTAAGATACAGCATATTAAAGGAAGTGATAATGTGCTCGCGGACTGTTTATCTAGATGCTGAATTGAATGTATAACTGTATTACTCTGTAGTGAAAAAAAACTTTTGTATTGTGTTAGATTCTAAAATCCTGTAAGACTCAGTATTATTTCGTTTTTACCGATGGTAAAAACATCTTGAAGAAAGGGGGTGTTACAAACGTGCCACAACTCTGAGGGGCCAAAGGGTACAAAGTAGCCCCAACCTTTTTGAGAATCGCAAGATCGCTATTAATTCAGGTCTGGGACTCAGGAAATGAGAAAAAGACACGCAGAATCCACAAAGGGGTTTGGAATGTCCTGGCCCCTCAGCGATACAAAGCCACGGATAACGGCCATTGTCTCTTGGAGACGGAATTGTGTATTGAGTACTGTACTTCATGGAAGCCCTCAGGGAATGATCAGAGGGGGTTGGTTGAGGGATTGCATCATCCCGACCTGATTGACATCTGGGACCCCATGAGTCAGGATAAAAGAGGGTCTGGGGAACAACCCCTTTAGACGCACCAGGAGAAACGCTAGAAATCCCGTGACAGTGTTTAATAGCGACAGCCGGTGGGAGGCCCACGTGTGTCCTTTCCCGTTGCCCGGGATTGAGGCCTTACCACGGAAGATGGCTTAGCTAAAGAAGAGATCACCACCGACGACATTTCGAAGGATCGTCATCATAAAAAGGAAAACTGGCAAATTCTAAAAACATCGTCTCTCTCTCTCCAACCAAAAGCTGCAGCCTGCAGTTTGAATGAACTAAAGTGACTTTTATATTTCCATCAGACAATACATTATCCCCTAGACAACGATAGAGCTATTTCTTATTGATTATTATTATACCCGTGCTTTAGATTTAGTATTGACGACGTATATTATCTGTATGTTTGCATTGATATTATTTTTGTGTATTTTTATCAATAAATACTGTTAAAAATAGTACCATCAGACTTCAACGGACCTCTCTATCTTTGCTGGTAAGTGACCCAGTTACGGGGTATGTAACACTATGCGGTCCCCAAACCATCCCTACAAATCCAAAATAACAACCAAGTTTGAGTCACATCAGCAGGCATCGCAGCTCGGCACCATCTTGACCAGATTGCTGACTCTCCTCCCTAAACATTGCCTGACTTGCTAAGTTTCTCAAACATCTACATGTTGCTAAAGATCTATCTAGTCCCATTTTCAACAAGTTCAGTGACTCAGCCTCCACTGCATTCTTGGAAAGCCGTTTTCCAAAGATGCATCACCCTCTGGGTGAAAAATTAATCCTTCCCTTCTCTGTCTTTATTTGGAGACTGTGACCCCTGATTCTAGACATCCCAGCTAAGGGAAAACATCAACACTGCATATACACTGCTAAGCCTTTCAAGAATTTTGTATGTTTCAACTGAACTAACTCTCAATGTTCTAAACTCAAAATCAGTCTGTTTAATGTTTTCTCCTCTAATGACCCTGCTGTCCCAGGAATAGAAATGGTGAATCCTTCCTGCACTCTTTCTATGATTGGGTAGGTAATTTTAGAGAGCTATGTGCCAAAAGAAGACAGACTGGACTACCTCACTACAACACAGTCAGCACAGATTAGTTGGGTTGAAGGGCCCATTTCTATGCTGTACAACTCTTTGATTAACAAGGATTTGAGTTCAGACTAATTTACTGCAAATTCTTACTGCAGGATGCATCTTCATGGACTGGATCTGACATTACAAACTTCATCCTGACAGTCCTCATACAACACCAAGGGAGTGCGACATTGTAAATGGGACAGCCCTGCAGGAAAACTGTTGTACTTTTGGATATGTTAAACCATAACCCCTCCTATTCCCAGTTTCTGGGGTGTTAAGTATGGAACAGTGCCACAGAAATGTGGAGGCAATATTTCCCCAGTGACTTGCCCAACATTTATAGTAATTCTTAAATATGAACAGGTTAATTATCACATTTGGAAATCTTGCTTTGTGCAATTTTCTGGCATGCTTCTCTTCAGACAGGGCTTTGGGATATCTTGCAGTTGTGATGCAAGTTTTTTTTCCTTACAACTAGCACAGATAGTTTATACTCTATCTTTGTATAGTTCCCTTTACACAACACCCCACCACTTGTAATCTTGGTTCACTGATCTGTCATTCCTTACCCAGTCATACATTTCTTGCTCAGTAACTGTTGCCAATCTGACCGGCCACCTCTGTTTTGTCCGTTCTGGAGTGTAAATTGCAAAGGAGTGTTTCGCTTCATTGGCAATCGGGACTAAAATTGTAACTTCATTTAGGAAGAAGTGAAGGTACTGTAAAATTCAAGGAAAAGGAAAGTCAGCCAGCATATATAAATAATTGAACAAAGATCTGCAAATATATCTAAGCTGTTATTGTGCAAAGGTTGATTACTGCAGAGTCCAGGAATAGAAATGGTGTTCAGTTACACATTGCTCAGGTAACTGGACTAGCAACCAGAGTTTTGCACAGTTGAGACAAAGAAAGATCAGCTTTATTTGTCACATATACATCGAAACACACAATAAAATTCATCATTTTATGTTAGCAACCAACACAGTCTGAATATGTGCTGGGGACGGCCTACAAATGACACCCTGCTTCTGGTGCCAATATAGCATGGCCACAATTTTTTAACCCATATACCTTTGACTGTGGGAGGAAACTAGAGCACCTAGAGGAAAGCTACATGGTCACGGGGAGAATGTACAAACTCCTTACAGACAGTGACAGGGACTGAAACCCAATAGCTTGTACTCTAAAAGTGTACACTAACCGCTATGTTACTGTGGTCATACTGTTGCTAAATTGTAGTGAATAGGATTTTGCTGGTTGGTTCAAGAACCAAATGGTTTAAAATATGTAGCTCTTAGTGGTTTGAGCCTTCAGACTTCTGTACCTCCTGCCCAGTTGTCACTGAGAGAAGATGGCATAGCCCAGATGGTGGAATCTCTGATGATAGATGCTTAATGTAAGTTTTTATTGTGAATACTCTTTACATGATGCCATGTGCCTGTGGATGCTGCTGCAAGTAAGCTTTTCATTGCATCTGTGCAAATACGTGTACTTGTGCAAAGAGTCATTGAGAAGTACAGGACATGTACAGGCCCTTTGGCCCGTGTAGTCCATGCCAAAATCATTTAAACTGCCTACTCCCATCGACTTCCACTCGGGCCATAGCCCTCCATATCCCTACCATCCATGTACCTATCCAAACTTCTCTTAAACATTGAAATCGAGCTCGTATGCATCACTTGTGCTGGCAGCTCATTCCATACTCTCACAACCTTCTGAGTGAAGAAGCTTCCCCTCATGTTCCCCTTAAACTTCTCACCTTTCACCCTTAACCCATAAACTCTGGTTGTAGTCCTACCCAACCTCAGTGGAAAAGGCCTGTTTGCATTTACCCCATCTATACCCCTCATAATTTTGTATACCTCTATATCAAATCTCTTCTCAATTTTCTATGTTCAAAAGAACACAGTTTTAACCTATTCAATCTTTCCTTATAATTCAGGTCCTCCAGACCCAGCAACATCCTTGCAAATTTTTTCTGTACTCTTTCAATCTTCTTTACATTTTTCCTGTAGATAGATAAGCAAAATTGCACAACACTCCTAATTAGGCCTCACCAATATCTTATACAACTTCAACATAACATCCCATCTACTGCACTCAGTATTTTGATTTATGACAGCCAATGTGCAAAAAGCTTTCTTTACAACCCTATCTACCTGTGACATCACTTTCAACGAATTGTGGACCTGTATTCCCTGAACCCTTTGTTCTACCATACTCCTCAATGCCCTGCCAGTCACTGTGTAAGACCTACCCTGGTTGGTCCTACCAAAGTGTAAAACCTTGCACTTGTCTTCATTAAGTTCCACCTGTCATTTTTCAGTCCATTTTTCCAACTGATGTAGATCCCACTGCATGCCATGATAGCCTTCCTCACTGTCCACTATACCCCCAATCTTGGTGTCATCCATCAATTTGCTGATCTAATTAACCATATTATCATCCTGATCATTGATATAGATGACAAACAACAAAGGACCCAGCACTGATCCGTGTGGCACACCAGTAGTCACAGGCCTTCTGTCAGAAAGGCAACCCTCTACTACCACTTCCAGCTTCTTCCACAAAGTCAATGTCTAATCCAGTTTACTACCCCATCCTGAATGCCAAGCCTTAAATAAAAGGTTACATGAACAAAAAAACCTGTTTCACTACTGAGGACCTATGGGGGAAGCCCTTCACAAATGTTGCACTACCTGGCATGAAGTTACAATCCAGACTGAATACATACACTCTTTCTGTGAGAGCAAGCCATTATTAAAACAGAAACCAATGAAAATACTCAGCAGGTTCGAAAAGAGAGAGAAAAAGAATTAATGCTGCAAGTTGATGACTCCCCTTCATCAGCTAAATGTTTTCAGAACTTTGTTTATATTTCAAAATCTACATTTTTTTAACTTTTCATTTTACATTACATTATTTTGGCCAAGAATGTGAGAAATAAAAAGTTATTGCTGATTTTTTGAAACATCATGTTTCAAATCTATGGAGTGTATTGGAGTATAAAAATATTATGGAGTATAAAACTTGTATTACTTGCTGTGTAACCAAAACTATGTAGTCAGTTTGCTATGCATGTACCCAAGATGAAATGCTAGGAATGTAGAAGACAATGGTGTATTAATATATGTTAATGAGATAAGAGATGTAGTCAGCTTTGAAGTTTGCTATTTGCTATGCATGTATCCAATTGAATGTAGAAGACAATGGTGTGGTAATAAGAGGTAGCTAAGAGATGTTTTGCTTTGAACTTGTTTGCTGTGTAACCAAAACTATGTAGTCAGCCTTGATGTAGATTATGTAGTTTGAACTTGCTATTTGCTCTGTATCTACCCAATTTAGTAGGAGAATGAAATCTTAAGAATGTAGAAGACAATGGTGTGTTGGTGAGAGACGGCTGGGAGATGTGGATTGGAACATGATTAAGTCAATGGGACGTACGTGTGAAACTGGACCAGGATTTTGCTATAAAAAATGCAGTGTCCGAGGATCGGATCGGTGGGCAATCAGCGACTAGCTCAATGACCGTCTCAGCTTTGATTTGCAAATTAAAGTTTAACCCTTCTTGAAGAATCTTCTGCGTCTCCTGGTCACTTGTGAGGCACGAAAAACCATGACAAGTGCTGCCATTCAGAATCTGTAGCCTGAATCTGGCTGTGGACTCTAAACGATGTCAATATGTTTCACTGGAAGTGGGAGACAGCACTGCATCCAAGTAGAAAAACTGAATGGCCATCAGTCTACTTCATGACAGAAATGTGTCTCTGATGAGCAAGATAGATCTATTTTATTGTAAAACAAGGCCTTTCTACATTGAGGCCTCTGCTGGTCAGGGTTGAACGTGGATGTTGTGTCCTAGCTGTCTGACCAATTACAATATAGAGAGCAAGCTATTGCAAGCTCCCTCTCTCCAGGCATCTAATGAATCAAAAGGAACAGTAGAGACCAATACAGTTTGGGACCAACAGTATTGCAGGAGTTACCAGTCAGTATTGAACTCAACACAGGACTGCCTTAGGGATTCCAGCTCAGGATTTGTTACTTGGAATTTACTACCATGAGTGGATATAATCAGAAGGCAGTGAAGGTTTGAAATCAGTTTTCCTTCTCCTAGATGAGTTGGCAACCATGGCTAATGAGCCCCACCTGCCCAAAGCGAATGGTTTTAAGGAGCCAATGACCTGCCTTTGCCCCTTCTTCTGCCAGTAGAAATGGTTCTGCTGGGCTTAGTAGCTAAATCACATATGAAGGCCAGGAGCTGGACATGGTTGTCGGAGGCTATTTATTTGAGGCACAGGCCATTGGGAGCATTTAATAGGTAGCAGGATCTTGTCCCCATTACCAGCCTGGATATAACTACCTTAAGGAATTAAAACCATAAAATCACAAATACAGTATGTACAAAGCCTTTTTACATGTTAGTGATTTTATGTCTTTGAAAGCCAGGGATCTGAGAAATAAACATCCCCCTTTGCTTGAATCATGTCCAGCTACACTGTGAATGCAATACTTCTGAAACCTGAGCCTATAAATATTTAAACATCATTCCAACCAGAGCAGATTTCAGTTTTGAATCTGGGCCAAAATGAATAGCCCTTAAAAGAAGAATACACACAAAAAGTTGGAGGAACTCAGTAAGTCAGGCAACATCCATTGAGATTAGATCTTGAAAGAATTTTTTTTAAAGAAGGGCCACAAAATTGAATGTGTAAACAAGGACAATTCCTGCTAAGATACGTATTCATTTCATAATCAAATCATTCAGAATCTGATGTAGTGAGAAATGCACTTGATGTAAAGTTACAAAATAACTAAGTTTGGCATGATGCAATTTTGCTCAATTAGTCCATTTCACCTCATATTCATAAATTAAAAGATTCCTTGTTATTAACCAGGAACTTGTTAGTAATCACATCAGCATTAACAAAAAACTTGGGATTTGTCAATATTTTTTCAATCTTCTTTTTGCAGAAGATTGAAAATTTGAAATGAATATAATTGAAAAAACTGTCACTAGTGATTTACATTTGATTTTATATCAAAAGATGATGCCTTACAAAGGCAGCATTCATCATTAAGGACCACCACCACCCAGGACGTGATCTACTACCATCAATCAGGAGGTACAGGAGCTTGAAGATACACATCACAGCTTCTTCTTCTCTACTTTTGCTATATAAATTTCTTATTATAATATACAGAATACTTTATTTTGGGTGGTGGTCTGGAAAAGCACTCCTTTCCTCCGCTAGCCTGCAGGTCACCCTTGGGCAAGGTGTAGCACCTGCTTAGCCCCCCTTCACCCCCCACAGCCAAGGTCACGTGAAGCCTTGGGAGCAAGGTGGTGGATGGTCGTATGAGCAGCTGGTGAATATCATGTCCTGGTTATGTGACCACTGATGCCAGGCAGACAATCTCTATAATCTCTGTAGGAAATTGATAATGGCTGGGGTCACCCATCTTGTAAAGACATTGCTCAGAAGTGGCAAACCACTTCTGTAGGAAGACTTCCCATGAATAATCATGGACAAAGTCCATGATTGCTTATGTCATTTGACATGGCACACAACGATGATGATGATGATGATGATATTTTATTTATTGCACTGTACTGCTGCCACAAAACAACACATTTCACAACATATGTCAAAGATAATAAAATTGATTCTGATTCCCAGATCATGAAATATTTAATGGATATTGTCTTACACAAGTTGTCTCCCTCCCTCCACCAGAACTAATTTCATGCAATCCTGAAAATGCCACTCAATAAAAATCAAAATAAATGTGTGAAAACAAATGTAACTGGATCCTGGACTTCCTGTCATATCACAGGCAGGTGGTAAGAGTGGGCTCCCTCACCTCTCCCCTCTGACCCTTAACACAGGTGCCCCTCAGGGTTATGTTCTAAGCCCTCTCCTTTACTCTCTGTACACCCATGACTGTGTCGCCACCCACAGCTCCAATCTGCTAATTAAATTTGCTGATGACACTACACTGACTAGCTTAAACTCAAATAATAATGAGGCAGCCTACAGAGAAGTCATCACCCTGACACAGTGGTGTCAAGAAAACAACCTCTCCCTCAATGTTGCAAATACAAAGGAACTGGTGATGGATTACAGAAGGAATGGAGACAGGTTAGTCTCTATTGACATCAATGGATCTGGGGTTGAGAGGGTGAACAGCTCTAAGTTCCTCGACACACACATCACTGAGGATCTCACGTGGTCCGAACATAATGGCTGTGTGGTGAAAAAGGCACAACAGCATCTCTTTCACCTCAGACAGTTGAAGAAGTTTGGTACGGGCCCCCAAATCCTAAGAACTTTCTACAGGGGCACAATTGAGAACATCCTGACTGGCTGCATCACTGTCTGGTATGGGAACTGTACTTCCCTCAACCGCAGGACTCCGCAGAGACTGGTGCAGACGGCCCAGTGCATCTGTAGATGTGAACTTCTCAACATTCAGGACATTTACAAAGACAGGTGTGTAAAAAGAGAATCATTGGGGACCCAAGTTACCCCAACCACAAACTGTTCCAGCTGCTACCATCCAGGAAACGGTACCGCAGCATAAAAGCCGGGACCAACAGGCTCCAGAACACCTTCTTCCACCAGACCATCAGACTGATTAATTCATGCAGACACAACTGTATTTCTATGTTATACTGTTGTACATATTATTTATTTTAAATTACTATAAATTGCACATTTAGACGGAGACGTAACGTAAAGAATTTTACTGCTCATGTGTATGAAGGATGTAAGAAATAAAGTCAATTCAATTCAAATATTGAATTTATCTGTCAAAATTAACAAAAATTCTGACAAACCTATTAACAACAAAATCTGTAAATGCTTAGCAGGTCAGGCAACAGGTGTGCAGAGAAGCTAAATTTGATCTGCACAGTGGTGGCATGGTAGCGTAATAGTTAGCATAATGCTTTACAGTGCCAGTTATCAGAGTTCAATTTCTGCTGCTATTTGTAAGGAGTCTGTATATTCTTTCTTTCCTTGGGTTTTCAGTTTCTTCCCACATTCTGAAGCAACGTTCCCTATGTTTAAGTGTTAAGAAAATTCCTGATGCACGGCAGCAAAGGCTTTGAGCATTTCAGTAACTACACAACCATGCAATTCCACACAGCCTAGAGCAGGGGTCAGCAACCTTTACCACTGAAAGAGCCACTTGGACCCGTTTCCCACAGAAAAGAAAACACTGGGAGCCGCAAAACCCGTTTGACATTTAAAATGAAATAACACTGCATACAACGTTTTTTTTTGCCTTTATGCTATGTATAAACAAACTATAATGTGTTGCATTTATGAAATTGATGAACTCCTGCAGAGAAAACGAAATTACATTTCTGCATGCAACAAAAACATTTTGAGCTCCGAAAAAAAGACGTTGGGTTGAAAGTTACTTTTAAGTAAAATATTCAATGTCTATTTGAGTCCTTCTTGTATTTATGAAAAACGCCGAACTTAAATTTTCCGCCAGCAGCAAACCAAAAATAACGTCAGCCAGCTGTCATCCTGAAAAATGAAAGGACTATTTCACTGAACTATGAAAAAATATGAATATAAGTAAAATAATAGGTAATTAAAATATTCATCATACTTGGTTAATGGGATTTCTGCTCCTGGACCTCAGCGCACAGCGTCTGCACATCAGGGCTGTATGATGTCACCTTCATCTTTACACAGGATCGCAAGCTGTCATCTGTGAGGTTTTCAATATCACTCCATTTGTGTTTCTGAGCAAGAACGGCCTTCTGACGGGCAACATCTTCAAGGTCTGCTGTCAAGCGTCTAAACTTGGACACCCATATGTCTTTGTCGGCTATGTCGGCCAGTTCCATCTCAAGATCAGGTTGACTCACACCTGCCAATGCAGTCGTATTCAGTAGGGAAGGATCGATGCTTAAGGGAGTGACCGGGAAGGATAATGTGTTTTTTTCCTCTCTGAACTCACAGAAGCGTTTCCCAAACGATGTTTGCATTGCGATGATTGCAGAATGTAAATACTCCGAAATTATCATGTCGTGACCTTGTTTGAACTCTCTCAAATTGGGGAAGTGAGACAAAGTGCCTTTCTGTAAATCTCTGGCAAGCACTGTCAACTTGCGCTCGAATGCCAAAACATCCTCCAACATGTGCAGGGCTGTACGTCCTTTCCCCTGAAGAGCTGTGTTCAGCGTGTTCAGGTGCGCTGTCATGTCTACCATGAAGTGTAGCTTTTCCAGCCACTCTGGCTGTTCCAGCTCAGGAAAGGTGAGCCCTTTGCTGCCCAGGAAAGTTTTCACTTCTTCCAGACACGCGACAAAGCGTTTCAGCACCTTCCGTCTGGACAGCCAGCGATAAAAACACGTTGTAGCGGTGTCAGTAAACTGCAGTCAAAGATAGCTTTATTCGAACTAAACAGCCTTGCTTTTAAGCCTCCCTCAACCCAGCCCCCATGGACGCAGATGCTGCAAAAGACGCGTACTCACAAACCCCCGTAGGCTATCTCCCTTAGCCGGAATGCCGGCTAATTGTGAGCCGTTTCGGATGTGGCAGGAAATGTATAAGATCACCATAATTACATTTCAAAAGCTAACAAACTAACATAAAATACATTTTAATTAAATACTGACCAATTATTTCCCAAAGCCACAGGGAGCCGCAGCACAGAGGTGAAAGAGCCACAAATGGCTCGGGAGCCGCAGGTTGCCGACCCCCGGCCTAGAGGGAACAGTGTTCCAAAAGCTTATGGGTTAGGGTTAGTAAAGTTGTGAGCATTCTATGTTGGTGTTGGAAGCATAACAACACTTGCAGGCTGCCTCTAGCACATCCTTGGACACATTTCACAATTTGTTTTGATGTACACGAGATAAATAAAGTGAATCTATAAATATTTTTAAAGAATCAGAGTAATGCAGCACAGAATCAGGCCCTTCAGCCCAACTTGTCCATGCTGACCATACTTTGTTCTCCACAGATTCTGCCTGACCAGGATATCCTACATAGAACATAGAATAGTACAGCACATTACATAAACAATAACAACTTGAAACACACACTCATTGGCCTCTTTATTAGGTACAGGAGTGGATCCTGCTGTGGTCTTCTGCTGCTGTAGTCCATCCACTTCAAGGTTCAACACGTTGTGCATTCAGAGATGACTTTCTGCACACCGGTGTTGTAATGTGTGGTTATCTGGGTTACTGTCGCCCTCCTGTCAGCTTGAACCAGTTGGGCCATTCTCCTCTGACCACTCTCACTAACAAGGCAATTTTGCCCACAGAATTGCCGCTCACTGGAAGCTTTTTGTTTCTCACACGATTTTCAAAAAAGTCTAGAAATTGTTTGCATTAATAAGCAGGTGTACAGGTATACCTAAAATGGCATGATGTGTACTTTCAGTATAGCAAGCTAATCCAATGTACTTCACATGCATGGAATCAGATAAAATTCGAAACACCACCACAGGAAATGATACTAGGGCAGATGACCAACAATCATGGTCAAAATGTTTTGTTTTAAAACACATCTTAGATGAAAGGTGGAAAAGTTTAGGCAAGAATCCAAAACTGCTACTAAAGGCATGGATGCCAATGGCAAGGACCAACATTAGAGAAATGTTAATTTATCCTAGGGCTGAAAGGCTGGAGGAGGCTACAGTGACATAGAAAGACAAAACTATGGAAGAAACTGAAAACAAGAATAATTTTAATTGGAAGACAATATTGTTCAACAAGCACCATAGATGATCAGAATTTGGGATTTTGGATGACTTGAAATTCAAAGTTCAAAGTATATGTCACCATATACAATCTTGAGATTCCTCTTCTTGTAAGCATTCTCAATAAATCCATAATAGAATAATAACTCTAACAAAATCAGTGAGAGACTGCACCAACTTGAGAGTTCAACCAGCGTGCAAGACTACAAACTGTGCAAATGCAAGAAAGAAAGAAATAATAATAATAAATATCGTGTAGAGAAGAATGAGGTCAGACAAAACTTACCTTTTTCTCATCATTGTACGTGTAGTATATGAAAAATATCCCATCCCGTTTCCCATCGTTGCCTGTGAACTGTTCCAGTGCTACCTTGACATCTGTCCATTTGTGCGGCTTCCAATCTCTCCACCACTTCATTGTTCCCTTTTTTATCCACACAGACTGGTACAACAGAAATGTAGCAAGAGAACAGAAGATCAGAGTCATGCAGTGTGGATAAAGGATCTACAGCCTATCATTGCTATGCTGGACATCATGTACCCAGATCATTGACTATTTATTCTTTTGCAGAGATGCTGCCTGGCCTGCTGAGTTCCTCCAGCATTGTGCGTGTGTTATTCTGGATTTTCAGCATCTGCAGAATCTTTTGTGCTTGTACACTACACTATACTAATTCCATTACAAAATGACCCAATTAAAGTTTCACTATCTAAAAACACTGGCAAAATTCACTGTATTTTTGTAAAACAGGGAATCATTGCACAAGGAAATTACTCAGGAATTGGGCTGAAATATCCAGCTATGAGTTAAATATGGATATTACTGGAAACTTAAAAATTTCCTGCTTCTCAGAATAATATTGACTTTATTGCTTAAGACCCTTGTATCCAAATGACAAAGAAAAGCAAAACATTACAAGATATTTACAAGCAACCTGGCACACTCTCCAGTGCAATTACACCTTTTTTTCGTAGTAACAACTATACATAGTATTCCACCTGTGGATGAATTTTTATTTTATATATGTAAAGGGGGTTTCTCTTTTTTTTCTTTGTTACTGTTGGGAAAGGGTTTCCTTTTGTTAACTAGCAGGAATGCTAATTTACTGATAACGAGAATGGTATTCCTTTGTAAACCAAATGGGGATTAATGTTCTTTCTTCTGAGTCTGTAAGCTTTTGTTGATGGGCTTTTGGGCAGATCGGCGCGAGGGGGTCGAGAGAGAGGACGCAATGCTCTAAGCTGGGCGAGGATCGGACCCCAAAGGGGGGTCCGAGGCCGGGAGATTCTCCAAGGACGGGGGGGGGGGGGGGGGATGGAGCTAGATGTGCTTGGTTGACCACTCGGAGGGTCCTGAGCTGTTTGGAGAGTCGAGGAGTTCGGAGGGTCCTGAGCTGCGAGTCGAGGAGTTCGGAGGGGATCGAATGGTGGCCAGAAGACTTCAGTAATTGAGCTCCAACGGCTGTGCACGAAGTGGTTTGGACTTTGATAAATTTGGCGCCTTTTCTTTAATTTTCTCTTCATATATACTGTATCGTTATTAATCACTTAGTTATAGTAACCTTTATAAATTGTACTCATTTAATCGCATATGATGTACTGTCTGTTTGTGGGCGAGGCGGGGACATCACACAGCATCCACACCAGCTGATTACCCAGTTTGGCGGGGCCGAAGGCAGCTCCCCCTAGACGAGAACGAGCTGAGCGAGCCTGAGGCGACCCAGGGGGTTACATATACCTACAGTTGTTCCATAATGTTTCTGTTCTGGCCTGGCTAATGAACCCTTTAAGTATCCTAATCAAGCCCAGTGATCATAGAACTTGCGCACCTAGAACACTGTGCTCTTTAATACTCCCAAGCACCCTACAATTCATTGGGTATGTCTTAATGTTTTAATCTTCTAAAATACATCACCTCACAAGATTAAATTCAATTATTCTGACCATTTTACCAACTCATTAAAATTGTTCTATAGCCTGAGACTACTTGCCTCATTATTAACAATACTATCAACTTTCAAATTATCTACAAACTTATCAGCTTAAGTACAAATCTGTTGAAGTCTCTTACCCTGGGCCTTAGCCAATGCTGAATAAGCAGACTTGCTGGAGTATTTGCTGTTAATTTGGCCATATTTCAATATACTATTAATGCATTTTAATATGTTACCCAGGTTTTCTGCGTTTTGGATATAGACTTGGATTATAGACTTTTTCTTCAGTCTTATAGTTTTTTTCAATTCTGTTTTTTGCAAGATCATTCTCGTTTTTATTTGTGCAGGGAGGAGGATTTGGGGATCAAAGTGCCTGTTCTGTTTTGCTCTTTTTTGTGTGGGAGGAAGGGTTTAAAGGTTGATGTGTCTACTCCCTTTTTGCTTGCTTTTTGTGTAGGGTGGGTTTAGAAGAACGAGGGGGGACCTCATAGAAACATTTCAAATGTTGAAAGGCATGCACAGAGTGGATGTGGCAAAGTTGTTTCCCATGGTGGGGAAGTCTAGTACGAGAAGACATGACTTGAGGATTGCAGGGCGCCCATTCAGAACAGAGATGCAAAAAAATTTTTTTAGCCAGAGGGTGGTGAATCTAAGGAATTTGTTGTCATGGGCAGCAGTGGAGACCAAGTCACTGGATGTACTTAAGGCAGAGATTGATAGGTATCTGAGTAGTCAGGGCATCAAAGGTTATGGTGAGAAGGCGGGGGAATGGGACTAAAGGGGAGATTGGATCAGCTCATGTTGAAATCACAGAGCAGACTCGATGGGTCGAATGGCCGACTTCTGCTCCTTTGTCTTATGGTCTTATGATTGATGATCATGCTGCCTTTCTTTTCTTTCTTGGTTTCATGGCTATTCGGAGAACAAGAATTTCAGAGTTGTATACTTTGATAATAAATTAACTGAGTCCCTGTGTTAGAGTAAAATTCCATTGAAGCTAATAAGCTTAAAGTGAATGCAGAAACCAGAGCCTATGTGAATGGACAAGCAGTAGGGAACCAGGAGCTAGGTGAGCCAGATGCCAAGCTATGGCGATTTTCAAACAGTTATACCGTGGATTATTAGAGTTTAGTTGTAGTTATGCCCCTACTTTCATCTTTAGCCTGTTTCTGTATATAACTGTGAGGGTACTGACACCAATCTTGTTGGGACATCATTGATCATGAGCTTCCAATTACAAATACAAATCATTCACTCTCATCATCCATCCCCCATGGCTTCTAACTTTCTAAACCAGTCTTCCCTACTCATTTTGAGGTTAACCTCTCATTCTTAATAAATACCTAACGCTTTGGAATTTTCAATATTTTTTTCCTCTAGGGTTTTTTTGTACCTCTGCTTAGACCTCCTAATTTTCTTCTTTAAATATCTCATTAAAATTTCTGTACTTCCATTATCAGTTGGCTATTATTTTCATTGTAACTGTTATTGTATTTTTAAAGCAAGATTCCTTAATGGCGACTCCTTTGCTTGCATCTTCAGAAACAGCTCTATTTTTATCTTTAATATCTCTATTTTTTCCCTTTCAGGGTTCTTTTAAAGACCTGACCTGGAGTTACACGCTGACCTCGATTCTTCGCGGCAACGGGACCTGCTCTTGAGGTCTATTCGATATACCAAGCGTGGGGCCTAGAAGACTAGCGCGCCTTCAGGGTTCTGGAATTTTATGGCTCTGGAGGTGGGCGGACTCAAGGTTGGTGCCGCCGTCTAGGGTGTCATGGGAGATGGAAGGTTGTAAACAGTGAGCTGGCTGCCGGCTGTGTGCCCAAAGATCTGAGTTCTTTGGGCACAAGCTTGGACAATGCGATGCAACAGACTTTTAACATCGTAAATCAGCGAGTTGTTTGTTATGTCACCCATCTGGCTGAGAAATGGGGACACCTCTTTTTCCCTTATTACAGAGAGAGTGAGAGCCTGCGGTATGTCGAATTACCAAGTGAACGAGCAGCCTTTGGGGTACTGCAACTGGTTGTCTTTACTGATGCTTTGCTGCACACTTGAGAGCTCGGTGGGGGGCGCCAATGCTTTTTTTTTGCTGGTGGGAGAGCTGGGGGGGGGGCTTTGGGGTTCTAACTGGCATTCATTCTTTGGGGCACTCCTCTGTTTTCGTGGATGTTTGCGAAGAAAAAGAATTTCAGGATTTATATTGTATACATTTCTCTGACATTAAATGTACCTTTGAAACCTTTGAAAATGTCGTAAGTCCCTACCTGCTCCACAGCCTGTTCATAATGCTTAAAATCATCCACCTCTCGTTTGGACCGCTCAATTAACTGTTGAACAATTTGCTTCCTCCAAACTGTCTGCTGTGGAAAACCACTGGGTATCGAGAGCGAGTGCATGGAAATTGATTGCCCTGCAAAACCACAAAAGCATGAAGGTAGGATTTTGTTATGCAGCAAAGACATACATTCTGCCATTATTGTTTCTGAATTCACATTTATATAATAAAACTGTTTAAGAGAAGTGTAAAAGTTAATTTCAGCATCAGAGCAGAAGTAAAGAAATGCTATCAGTGGTCACTTTATTAAATACAAGGGGTACATAATAAAGAGGCCATGAATTTCACTATTCATGGTCTTCTGCTGCTGTAGCCCTTCCACATTAATGTTCAACATGTGCATTCAGAGGTGTTCTTCTGCACACCACTATTGTAATGAGTGGTTATTTCACTTACTTTCACTTTCCTGTCAGCTTGAACCAGTCTGGCCATCCTCCTCTGACCTCTCTCATTAACAAGGCATTTTCGCCCACAGAACTGCTCCTCACTGGATTTTTTTTGTTTCTTACACCATTCTCTGTAAACTCTAGAGACTGTTGTGTGTGAAAATCCCAGGAGATCAGCAGTTCCTCAGATACTCAAGCCACCCCATCTGGCACCAACAATCACTCCATGGTCAAAGCACTTAGATCACATTTGTTCCTCATTCTGATGTTTGGTCTGAACAACAACTAAACTTCTTGACCATGTCTGAATGCTTTTAAACATTCAGTTGCTGTCACACAATTGGCTGATGAGATATTTGCATTAACGAGGAGGTGTAACTAATAAAGTGGCCACAGAATGTATAGTTTATGCAACACTCTGGAACTAAAGATGAGCTCTGTGGGACAGATAGTTTACCCTGATATTCTTGGTGAGTGATAGCAGCTAGGTTATTAGAGTTGGCAATCAAGTTAAAGAAAAGCCTTGTTTCAGTTCTTAGCATTTACTAAACTATGAACAAAAAAAATTACTAGCAAGTTCATTTTTAAAGTATGTTTTAGGATGGGTCATAGAGCAAAGCAGCACAGAAACACACTCTTTGTCTCATGTAGCCAAACTGTTATTTTGCCTAGTTCCACTGACCCACACCTGCACCATAGTCCTCCATATCCCTCTCATCCATGTACCTATCCAAACTTCTATTAAATGTTGAAATCAAACCTGCATCCAACACCCAGTGGCAGCTTGTTCCACACTCTAACCACCCTGAGTGAAGAAATTCCCTCTCAGATTCCCCTTAAATAGTTCATCTTTCACCCTTAACCCATGACCTCTGGTTGTAGTCCCGCCCAACCTCAGTGGAAAAAGCCTGCTTGCATTTACCCTATATATACCCCTCATAATTTTGTATACCTTTATCAAATCTCCCCTCATTCTCCTACCATGGAGTAAAATCATAACCTTTTCTGTTAAAATGATAACCTTAGTGCTTCAGCTCTTTGAGATAGGATGTCATAGACAGCGATCAAATACTGAAAAGTCTAGATAGAGTAACCATGGAGAGGATATTTCCTATAGTAGGAGAGTCTAGGACCAAAGGATACAGCCTCGGAATAGAAGGACGTCCTTTTAAACAGAGATAAGGTGGAATTTCTTCAGCCAGAAGGTGGTAAATCTGAGGAACTAATTGCCACAGACAGCTGGAGCCAAAGTCATTGGGTATATTTAATGCAAAGGTTGTATATGTCTTACGGTCCAGCACTTCTGTCAAAGGGAAATTCCAGGTGCTTGTTTTGTATTTAAGCACAGACATGACTGTAGGATGTTAATTGTAGTGGAGCACATATTTGAAGATGCAGTTTCATCATTTAAGCATGAATATACACTCCAGATTGTGGGCTTCCACTGAATGAGCAGGTCTAAATGGAAGTAAAAAGACCTCACCCAAGCCATTATTGGAGAGTCAGCATGGAAGGTTTCCATATTATGAGCCAGATGTCTCTCGTATTTTCTTTTGGACCCCAACTCACACCATCTCATCTTGTGCCAGATGCGTATTGTGCTCTTTCCGATCTTCACCTGCCAACTAAGCAAACACTAGCCCAGATCTGAACCAGTCTCTGAAATCGTGGCTCCCATTGCGAACTTACACACTAGACACATCTGCCATGGCAGGAGATGGCTCTAATGTTCACACCTCTTTCACTTTGGAAAAATATGGACTTTGCTCATGTAACCATTCCAAAAGACAGAGGAATAGAATTAGGTTATTTGAGTATTCTCTGCCATTCTATCACAGTTGATTTATTTTCCCGCCTTCTCCCAATAACCTCTGACACCCTGATTAATTGAGAATCTATCAACCTTTGCTTTAAGTTTACCCAATGACTTGGCCTCCACATCCATTTGCGGCAATGAATTTCTCACCATCGTCTGGCTAAAGGAATTCTTCCTCAGGTCTGTTCTAAAGAGACGTCCTTCTATTCTGAGGCTGTGCCCTCTGGTCCTAGACTCTACCAGTAGTGGGTACATCCTCGCCATATGTATTCAATATGTATTCTTTTGATATTTGATAGGTTTCAATGAGATCTTATCTCATTGAGCTGAAGCTATTAAGCTCATTCTTTTAAACCCCAGTGAGTACAGGCTCAGAGCCATCAAATTCTCCTCATACGTTAACCCTTTCATTCCCAGGATAATTCTCCTGAATTATTTCTAGAAATTCTACATTTTCTTGTGGTCTTGCACAGGACTAGCATAGGTCCCAGTGCAGTTCTATTGTGCAGTTCATTTCCATGTAAGTCATATTTCTAGGCCACATTGTGGTATCTTATCAAATCTTAATTGATTCTAATGCTACATCAATTATCCACTTGTTTTCCCCCGAAATTCATTCACCATCCCCACTTTCTTTGCCTTTTTAGGACTATGGCATACTGTGATCGATAACAAGCATCATAGCAATGTGTGAGTGGCATTACTGTTTGGTACGGAGAGGCCACCACACAGGATTGTAAAAAGCTGCAGTGGGCTGAAAACTCAGCTAGCTCTATCATGGGCACTAGTCTCTTCAGCATTGAGAACATCTTCAGAAAGCAAAAAGGTGGTATTCATTGTTAAGGACCTCCATCACCCAAGATATGTCCCCTTCTCATTACTAACATCCAAGAGGAGATACAAGAGCCTGAAGACACAAACTCAATACTTGAACCAACCCTTGAACTCAATATTGTTGCTCTCTTTGCACTACTCTTTATTAATATATATTTATTATTGTAATTGTTAGTATTTTTATGTATTACACTGAGTGATACCACAAAACATTTTTTTCAGTGATATTAAACCTGATTCTGAAGTAATGCCAGGGGGCTGTACAAGCTTAACGGTCCAAGAGAAGAGGCTATTTTGGAATATTACGGCCAGGTTTAGAAGCAACAAAGCACACAAAAAGGTAGATCTGCTACACAATTCCTTCAATGAATAAAATACATCAAGTTGGAGAAAAATATAATTAACATTAGATCATATGACATACAGTGGGAGAAAATTCAGCTATTTGGCCCATTGAGTCTGCTCCGCCATTCCAAAATGGCTGATTTATTATCCCTCTGAACACCATTCTCATTCCTCCTCCCTGCAACTTTTGACACCCTTACTAATCAAGAACTTATCAACCTTATCAAATTTACCCAGTGACTTGGCCTCCACAGCCATCTGTGGCAATGAATTCCACAGATTCACCACCCTCTGGTTAAAGAAATCCTGTGTGCATTATACCCAAATTAATTACCATTACTGTTTATTACTGATCAGAAGCAGCATGAATAGTGATAAACAAGCATAAGGGGATTGGTTACCTGACTGGACATTGAACCAGTTCAGCTGGGTGTGAGCTTCTACATCACAACCGCCTCCACTGACCCAGGCCCAGAATGGGTGCTCATCAGACACACAATGTTCATCAATTCCGAAAGGGTAAATTGCCACAGATGACACACTGGATGTTTCTGCCACATCCAAGTTCACTGGACTTGAGTCAGAGCGAGCAACATCCAGTTCCATACTGTCTTGCAGAGACTGCCTTTGGTCTGCTGATCCAAAGTCAGGCTGAGTGCACTTTTCTAAAGATTCTTCATTTAACGAGATGTTCTCAAATACATTGGTCACTGCATTGCATTTTGACTCGATGGCAGGACAGGAAGAAGCAACATCTCCACTGTTATGGGAACACCTCACTCTCTCAATTGTTTCAGGAATGTTTTCAGTTCCCTTTTCTTCTCCCTCCATTTCCAAGGAATAATCAACGTCATTGGTGATGGAGACCTGGGATGGTAACCGAACTTCATCACCAAAGAAACACCCAGCACTGAAACAAAACCAAAAAGGAGAAAATAAAATAATTTCAAAACATTCAAGATTTTCAAAGCACCAAGTAAATTTTATTATCAAAATACATATGTTACCATATTCAACACTGAGATTCACTTTCTTATGGACATACTCAACAAATCTATTGAATAGTAATTATAGTAGAATCAGTGATCGATTGCCAAACTAGTGCTTTCAACCGGAGTGCAGAAGACAACAAACTGCAAATGCATAAAGAAGAAACAATAATATAAATAAATAAGCAATAAATATTGAGAACATGAGGAAAAAAAAGTACCCAAGGAACCAGAAAAGGAAAAGCTTTTTGTTGTGATCTGGAATGCAAAGCTGAAGACAATGGTAGCAGATTAAACACTAACTTCCAAAAAACAAAAAGAGGGATAGTGCTTAAGGTTAAAAAAATGCTAGTGAAAGATAGAGGGAGAATGGATTTAATAGAACAGATGCTTCAAAGAATCCATACTGGAAAAATTATTTTCCTTTGTGGGTAGCATGGTAGAGTAGTGGTTAGCACAATCACTGTCCAACACAGGTGATCACTGATCAAGGTTTGATATCTGCCACTGTCTGTAAGGAGTTTGTATGTTCTCCCTATGACTGTGGGTTTCCTCTAGGTGCTCTGGTTTCTTCCACATTCCAAAGACATACAGTTAAAAGTTCAAAGTAAATGTATTATAAAAGTATATATATGTCATCATATACAACCCTGAGATTAATTTTCTTGAGGGATACTCAATAAATCCATAATAGAATAATTGCCATAACAGAATCAATGAAAGACCACAACAACTTGGGCATTCAATAACCTGTGCAAATACAAATAGAAATAAATAATTATAATAAATAAGCAATAAATATTGAGGACATGAGATGAAGAGTCCTTGAACTGAGTCCACAGGTTGTGGGAACATTTCAATGTTGGGCAAGTGAAGTTGAGTGAAGTTATCCCCTTTGGTTTATGAACCTGATGGTTGAGGGGTAGTAACAGTTCCTGAACCTGGTGGTGTGAGTCCTGAAGCTCCTGTACCTTCTTTCTGATAGCAGCAGTGAGAAAAGAGCGTCTTCTGGATGATAGATGCTGCTTTCTTGTGACAATGTTTCATTTAGATGTGCTCAATAGTGGGGAGGGCTTTATTGTGATGGACTGGGTCAAACCCACTACTTTTACCAGTTAAGATTTCACCAGTTAGGGTTAGGGTTAGAGCTGTGAGCACACTATGTTGTTGCCAAAGTGTGGTGACACTTGCGGGCTGCCCCAGCACAATCCTTAGACTGTGTTTGTCACTGACAAAAAAATGACACCTTTCATTATGTTTTAATGTACTTGTGACAAATAAGGCTAATATTTATATCTTTATCTTTAAGGAATGATGTTAATGCATTGGAAACAGTTCAAAGGTTTACTAATTTGTACCCAAAATGGGTGGGTTGCTTAATGAGGAAAGGCTAGCCAAAACTTTGAGTTACTGTTGCAGTAAGTGTCTTAACTTATTTGTTCATCAAAAGCCATTCTGCCATGGGAGGTGAGGACTGGGCCCATGTAAGGAGCAATGCAGCCCCTCTCACTAGCTTCCATTTAGTTGATGATGTCATGGCACATGGTAACCATAGTCTCTTTACCTGTGGCCCAGGTAGCCAATAGGTGCCATGGAAACGGTTGACAGTGGCAGTATGCTGCAGTGCAGAAGGCTCAAGTGCACACTTTAAGTATTTGCCACTGTGTGCACGTTCAGTGTGCGTTTTGACCTGCCACTTCAGGTGCTCAGTTTGGATCAGTATCTGTAACTGTGTTTAGCTTGAAGGGTTATTGAATGCTTAGTGTCACAATCTTGCAACTTGTGGGGGGAGCTTAGATAAGTACTTGCTTGACTTAGAGGCCTGGTTGAGTGTTTCACTGTTTGTCTTGTAAATAAATAGTTAACATGCTAATTCACAATCAGTATCTTCTGTCCCACTTACTGAATTCATGAATCTGCTTCCCTGTAGCAGTTACTGCTGCCATCAGGAAGAAGGTACAGAAGCCTTAAGTCCCACACCAGCATATTTAGGGACAGTCATCACCCTTTAACCAACAGGCTCTTGAATCAGCGGGGATAACTTCACTCACACCAACAATGAATTGATTCCACATCCTATGGATTCTACTATTCAAGTTCTTAATATTTATTGCTTGCTGTTATCTTTACTATTTTTTCTTTTCTTTTTGTATCTACACAATTTGCTGTCTTTATATTGTTCACATTGGTTGTTTGTCCATCTCTGATGTGTGTTGTTATTTTTATTGATTTTATTTTGTTTCCCTCTACTTACTATGAATGCCTGCAAGAAGATTAATCTCAGGGTTGTATATGGTGACGTATATGTACATTGACAATAAATTTACTTTGAACTTTGATTGGTAGATTATAGACTGAATATGCTTTCAGTGGCACAGCTGGTAGAACTGTTAACCTCATAGCCCAATCAACCAAGTTCAATGCCAACCCCAGGAGTTCACAAGTTCTCCCTGTGACTGCAGGCTGGGTAGTCCAGTTTCTTCCTAGCCACTGTTACATAGAAACTGGGATAGAGCTGATGAAAATGTAGTCAGAATAAATGGAATCAGTGTAAGTGGATGCTTGATGGGGGGCTGTTAAGGGCCTGTTTCCACGTTGTATGACTATGTAATTAGTGACCTTCCCATGTCCCTCCAAGACGGGACAAATAATTTTTCATGCAGCACTGACACTCAGTGACCACTTCATTACATACACCTGCTCATTAATGCAAATATCTAATCACACAATCATGTAGCAGCAACTCAATGCATAAAAAGCAGACGTATTTATTTTACTTAGAAATACAGAATGGAAGAGGCCCTTCCAGCCCAATGAGTCACATTGCCCAGCAACTGACCAATTTAACCCTAGCCTCATGATAGGGCAATTTACAATGACCAATTAACCTACTAACCAGAATGCCTTTGGACTATGAGAGGAAATCAGAGCACCTTGAGTAAATGGACACGCTCACGGCAAGGACGTACAAACTTCTTACGGAGGACACCGGAATTAACTCCAAACTCCAACATCATGAGCTGTATTAGCATTGTGCTGACCACTACACTGCCATGGCATTCTAAGAGATCATGGTCAAAAGGTTCAATTGTTGTTCAGACCAAACATCAGAACGTGATCTAAATGATTTTGACTGTGGAATGATAGTTGGTGCCAGACGAGGTGGTTTGGTATCTCAGTTACTGGTGATCTCCTGGGATTTACACACACACACAACAGTCTTTAGCGTTGACAGAGAATTGTGTGAAAACAAAAAAAAGTCCAGTGAACGACAGTTCTGTGGGTAAAAACGCCTTGTTAATAAGAGAGGAGAATGGCCAGACTGGTTCAAGCTGATAGGAAGGTGATGGTAAATCAAATAACCATGTGCTGGTGTGCAGAAGAGAATCTTTGAACACACATGTCAAACCTTGAAATGGATAGTCTACAGCAGCAGAAGACAATAAACAAACAGAAATACACCCAGTGGCAGTAGGTGCCTAATAGAAGTGGCCACTAAGTATAAGTTTGAAGCATAAAGTTCATGATTAATGCAAAAAGCAAATATTGACTGGGTTGCTGTACCTTGCAAGACTGGTGGCGCTGCCTGCGCAGGAGGATCGGTCCTGCTCCCGGCTTGTTACAATCACTTTCCAAGCCTTTCCACTGTACTCAGTCGGTGTCACACCTTGCCGAGAGTAGATACAGCGGTCTTCAGAACCTATTCCCCAAACCTGGGGTGATGATGGGACAGACACAGGGTGCAAGTAGCCCACATTATAGCTGGTTACAAACTGCAGTCCGGAATAAATTATTATTATTTCACATGATACACAAGCTTTTGTTACCATGTATTGCATTTACTCTGTGAGTTTCACCTGAGCAAGGAATTCCACTGCACCCTGGTGTATATAGCAATAAACTAATCTAAATTTAGGTTAGAATGGACAACACTAAGGCATTGATACAGTCAGGCAAAATCAAATGCACAAAATAGTTAATAAAATTATAACAAATTTAAACCCATCTATCAATCCTATTGCCCTTTTTTAAATACCCATTCCCTCTTTCCTGCATCCTAAATCTTTTCTATCTTTAGCTTTTTCAGTTCTGATACAGATTGATTGACTCAAAATATTTCTCACTCCAATGATGCTGCTAGATATGCTGAGCATTTGGACTTCCTGCTTTTTGTTTTAGCCCAAATAACTGGATTAGTGATTGTAGTGAAACCATTATCTGATCATTAAACAAGTCCAGTCAAAACAAAAAAAAATCCAGCATTCCTTTTACCTGATCATTTAATCCCACATTCACCATGATCATCTCTATATTCATGCAGATCCACCCTGTTCCAACAGGGTTCTCGGAACAGACACCTCTTCTAAACCAAACCTGGCAACAGGAAAATGCACCTCAAAAGACTTGCATGTACATTTGTAAGTTATTCAAAATTCTGTAGGGTGGAGGAGGAGGAAATCAGTGAAATAATTGGGATAAATAGAGGAGGGATCAGTAAAGGAGGATGCAGATTTTATTTTAATTGTCAAAAAAAACTGAGTAAAAATCAATACAGTAGTTGGTGCATATCACAAGTTCTGGTTATGTGACCACTAACACCAGGCAGACAATCTCTGAAGAGTATTGATCATGGCTAGGGACACCCGTTTTGTAAAGACACTGCCCAGAAGAAGACAGTGGCTAACCAATTCTGTAGCAAAGTTTCCCAAAACAATCATGGTCATGGAAAGACCATAATCGTCCATGTTACACTACATGAGAACCCATAATGAACGAATGCACATAAATAACAATGGGATGAGGGTCTTGGCCCGAAACATCGACAATATTCTTTTCCATAGATACTGCCTAGCCTGTTGAGTTCTTCCAGCATTTTGTGTCTGTTGCTTGGAATTCCAACATCTGAAGATTTTCTCTTTTTTTGTAATGGGATGATTAGTGGTGTTTATTTTTGCTCAATGCATTGTTTGGAATTGAATAAACTGAAAATGCTGGAAAAACACAGTAGGTCAGCCAGCCTCTGTAGAAGGACAGCTAACTCTGTTTTTCTCTCCACAGATGCTCCCTGACCTGCTGAGTATTTCCTACTCAGTAGGTCAGGATTTATTTCACATTTCCTGAATCAGTGGCATTTTGATTGGGTGTTGTGATCTTGAATTCACTGCTGGACAGAATGGGAGAACAGAAATTTAATAGTGATTTTGAGAGAAGGAATTGACACTGGAAAAGGAATTGTGTGCAAGAAATGGGGGAACAGAATTAATTCAGCAGCTCTTCTTTACAGCACAGACACTATGAGCAGATTGGCCTTCTTTAAGATTATGTAATCACACTTCCTGAAGAATGTCATAAAGGAGCGAGACAGACAGGAATTATTGAGCACCTGCTCCAGTTAGCAAACATATGGCCATGCATTGTGGAACTTTTGAAATTAGGGACGAAGAAGGGACTGGAATTAGAATTACAGAGGATGAGCTTTGGAGACTTCAGTAGTCTGTTATTAAGGAAAAAGATTTCGGGGTACTTGGAGGTGCATGATAAGCCAGCATAGTTTCCAAGAGTGGGAATAAAGGGGTCCTTTTCTGATGGCTGCCAATGACTAGGAGTGTTCCAGAGGGGTCGCGGTATTGAGACTGCTCCTTTTCACACTATATGTCAATGATTTGGATGATGGAATTTGGATTTGATTTTGTGGCCAGGTTTGTGGACGATACAAAAGTAGTTGGAGGGATAGAAAGATTTGAGGAAGCAGGGAGTCTGCAGAAGGACTTAGACATATTAAGAGAATGGGGAAAGAAGTGGCAGATAGAATACAGCATAGGGAAGTGTATAGTCATGCACTTTGATGACAGGGATAAAGGCATTTTCTAAAAGGATAGAAAATTCAAAACTTGCAGTTTTGTGATAAGGAAGGCAAATGCAATGTTAGCGTTCATTTAAAGAGGATTAGGTTATAAAAGCAAGGATATAATGCTGAGGTTTTATAAGGCATTGGACAAACCACACTTAAGAGTACTATGAGCACTTTGGGGCCCTTATCTAAGAAAGGATGTGCTGGAGAGGGTCTAGAGGAGGTTCATGAAAATGCTTCTGGGAATGAAAGGGTAACTAATATACGAATAGTATTTGATGGCTCTGGACCTGCACTTGCTAAATTTAGCCATTATTGAAAGACCTAAATAGAGGGGATATGGAGATGATGCTTCCTATAGTGGGGGAGTCTAGGACCAGAGGGCACGGTCTCAGAATAGAGGGATGTTCATTTAGAACAGAGACGAGTAGGAATTTCCTTAGCCAAAGGGTGGTGAATCTGAAATTCATTGCCACAGGTAGCTGAGGAGGCCAAGTCATTGGGCATATTTAAAGCAGAGGTTGACAGATTCTTGCTTAGAAAGGGTGTTAAAGATTAGAGGGAGAAGGGTGCCACACTCACCCTTCTGTCCTGCACACACTTCAGTCAATTTACCAGCATGTCATAGAGTCATAGAACTCCACAGCACAGAAACAGACCCTTTGGTAGTGCCGAACCATTAATCTGCCCAGTGCCATCGACCTGCACCCAGATCATCGCCCTCCAAACTATTCCCATCCATGTCAATGAAATGTGTGTTAGGGGAGGGGGTGGGCTAGGAAACCAGGTGGAAACCTGTGATCTTGGAGAGAACATGCAAGCTCCACACTGACTGTACCAGAGGTCAGACTTGAACTCTGGTTGTTGGAATTGTTAAATTGCACTAGCAACAGGGCCACTGTTTTGAACAGAGTATAGACTAAACAGAACTGATGTAGATCACTGATTCCAGAAATTGATGTAAACACTTGAGCAATGTGTATCAAAGAAAGTTAATTAAAAAGTTACACGAAGTATTTGAACAAGTATTTCAATACATGAATTAGAAGCATAAATAAAGATAACCATTAGCTTTATTTGTCATATGTACAATGAAACATACAGTGAAATGCATCACTTCCATCAGCGACTAACACTGTCCAAGAATTGTGCTGGGGCAAACGTTCAATGTTTCCAGCACCAACATAGCATGCTCACAACTCACTAACCCTATCACTGTCTTTAGAACAATGAAAGTACACCAGAGTACCCAGAGGAACCCACATGATCATATAAAGATACTGTGGTGCTCCGGGGGCCAACCCAGCTCCCTAGCGGCCAGTGCTACTTATTGTTCTTGTTTTAAAATTCATTTGTGGGATTGTGCAGGAATGTTTAAGATCATTTTACATTTTAGCTTGGGTTATACAGTTATTTGCATGTGTATTTGTGGGCCAACCTGACTGTAACTGGGGTGTGTAATAATCACCTCCATCTGTATGTGACTGGGTTGGTTCTCACCAATTGATGGCGCCCTGTCTGTTATTGGGCTTGTCGCAATAAAACCAGCAGTTGAGATAAACGAGCTCTTCTCATCTGTCATCATGGACCAAATGCCAGGGTTCACGATGGAGTGAATCACCTGCCTCCCTTGTGGCCTGTGCCAGGGAACCCAAGACGCTGCAGCCACGAGAGGACAGGTAACATGGCAGGAACCACTAATGCCCTCCTCACTGGTTGAGAAGCACCCTCATAGTGGCACTGGAGCGGTTCTTCGGGTAGAGGCCATTGGAGAAAGCAGTGAAGGAAGAACTGGGCAGCAGGCAGTCCCATGTGGGAGAAAGCCTGGCGACATTTGTGGAAGATCTCTGCCACTGTGCTCGGCAAGGCTACCCACAGTTCCCTCCCGCAGCTCAGGAAGAGCTTGCCCTCTCCGCCTTTGTAATTGCGCTAATGCTGGAGTGCCTTTGGCACCATCTTCTGGGTGGACAACAACAGCACTCTGGCTGGCTATTGTCACTGGCAACTGTGTGGTGATGAGAGAGAGGAAGTGGCTGCATATCGCAGTGGGGAAAAACACAGTGGAGCATGAAGCACGGATAGGTGACATTGGGGACTCCTGCGTCATTAGCCTCGACCTGCTGGGGGGCCCGTGTGGATGTGCCGGGTGCAACACTCTACCTTGGCACAGAAACTGTGGCTTTCCGGCAGGGCAGCTCCAGGAAGTAGACCAGGATGGTGCAGCAACAACCAGCACCAGTCTCACACTGGCCCAATGCAACATAGAGGAACCAGGGGCAAGCGGCACTTCAAGTGGTAGCCAGCGGCAAGGTAGGCCTCCCCACCACTGACCACCAGCAGCTGCGCAGTGAGGGATGAGTAATCTCACACTGGCCTGGGTGAGAAGATAGCTGAGTGTGGGATGGCAGCCGGAGTTGGCGGAGGTCTCCGCTCTGGATCCAGAGACCAAAGCCCTATACTGTCAAGTGTGGCACACAGGAGTTGCGAGATGGTTTGCTGTTCCAGCAGTGACAGTTTTCCGACAGCAACAGACATCTCCTGCAGCTGGTGGTCCACTGGGGGCTCTGAGCCATGGAGCTGCAGTTGATGGATTAGCTGATGGGAGCTGGCTATTTAGGGGTTGCAAAGACGTTGGGCAAGCTGCGCACATAGTGGTGGGCATCCTGGGCCCCTTCCCTGCACTGATGTAAGGAACAGCTTTCTTCTCATGCCCATGTATTACTTCACAAAGTGGCCAGAGACAGATGCAGTGCCAGACCAAAGCACCACCACCACCCCTGAGAGACTCATGGAGGAGTTCTTCTGCTGGTTTGATGCCCCTGAGGAACTCCATGGTGACCAGTGGAGCAACTTTAAGGCACAGGTGTTTGGTGAAGTCTGCAGGTGGTTGGGATCACCAAAACATGGACCACCTCCCTTCACCTGCAAAGTGATGAGCTGCTGGAGTGCTTTAACCACACCCTGGCTACGCAGCTCATCATCCTCATTAGCGGGCACCAGCACGATTACAGTTGCCACCTACCCCTAGTATTGTGGGCATACTGGACAGCAGTCCAGGAGAGCATGAGGTGCACACTGACTGTGTTCATGTTCGGTCAGGAGCTGTGCACGCTGGTGGATCTAGTGTTTAGCTCCCTCCCGGGCCAGACATTCCTGGGGAGGCTGGATTGGAGAACCTGCAGCACTTCAGGGGCACCTGCGGGCTGGTCACAATGCCGTTTGGCAGGACCAAAGTGCAGCCAGTGGCCGCAAAAATCTGGTTTATGATGCCCGCAGTTGGGGACAGTACTTTACTGGGGGGTGGGTCTACTACCCTCCCACAAGAAGGGACTATCCTCCAAACTGGGAAGCTACTGGAAGGGGCCAGGAGAGGTGCTTGAGCGCATTTCTGATGTGGTATATTGGGTGTGGTTGCCTGAGCTGCAGAAGGCAGTTGTGTTGCACCAGGATCTGCTAGCACCGTATCGGCCATTGGCCACTACAGACCCAGCATGGCTGAAAAGGAAGTGACATTCTGAGTGCCCTGTCTTTTGCCTCGTCAAACAGTGCCTCCGCTGGGGGGGGGGGGGGGGGGGATCTCCAGCGCCCCAGTCGGCAGTGTTGACCATCATCAGGATTCTTGGACTGGAGTTGCTGGGGACAGCTGTCCCCTCAAGCAGGAGCAGTGTGGCGCTCTGAGGGGGAGGCACAGTTGACAGCTCGCCCCAGCATTGCCGGCAGCCAGTGCGACTTATTATTCTCGTTTTAAAATGTATTCATGGGATTATGGTGGGATGTTCAAGTTCATTTATTGTTACATTTTAGCTTGGGTTATACAGTTATTCACTTGTGTGTTTGTGGGTCACCTAGACTGTCACTTCCTGTATGTAACTGGGTTGGTTATCAACAAGTGATAGCGATCTGTCTGTTACTGGGTTTGTCGCAATAAAACTGAAGTTGAAATAAACAAGCTCTTCTTGTCTGTCATGATGAACCGAAGGCTTGCCGCAATATGAATTCCTTACAGGCAGTGGAAGGCACGTGGCCTAGTGGATAAGGCATCAGATTAGTAACCTGAAGGTCGCTGGTTCGAGCCTCAGCTGAGGCAGCGTGTTGTGTCCTTCAGCAAGGCACTTAACCACACATTGCTTTGCGACGTCACCGGTGCCAAGCTGCTTGGGTCCTAGTGGCCTTCCCTTGGACAACGTCGGTGGCGTGGAGAGGGGAAGGCCTGCAGCTTGGGCAACTACCGGTCTCCCATACAACTCTGCCCAGGCCTGCGCCCTGGAAACTCCAGGCGCAGATCCATGGTCTCTCGAGACTAACAGATGCCACCACCACAGGCAGTGGAAGGAATCAAAACCTGATCGGTGACCGCTGGCAATGTAAAGTGATTGTGCTAACCTCATTAAAAAAAATCAAAACTCAAACTTGTGTCTATTTTGGGAACCCATGAACTGGCAAAAAAACAGAAGCTGATGGAGAACAAAATGAAACAAAGTACAAAGGACAATGCTATAGGTGTATTAATTCCAGAACAAAATTATCAGGGACAGCTGGAAAAAACTAGTGGGAGCTTGGGTCTCGGCTTGGTTTAATCGACACAGTTGTGAATTGGACTCTGTAGTTCACATTATGATGTGTTTCTGGTTGCACCTATTTTGATTGGGCATCCCGCAAACTACATACAATACAGCACTAGGTTGAGCTGAATAGGCCTGGACTCCCGCGATGACTTTTGTGGATTGGTGTTTTATATTCTGTATTTTTCACCCTTCCTTTGTCATTTGCACGACGGTTTTTTTTCCACATAGGAGGGTGAATTTTGATGTTTTTCTCAGAATGGATTTGATGTAAGCCTTTGATTTCACAGGTTCCCTGGTTTTGTTTGTTTCATAGCTATCTGTGGGAAGACAAATCTGTATACATACTTTGATAATAAATGTACTTCAAATCTTTGATTACAGGTTAAGAAGTTGGAAGAAAGTGGTATCATCTGATTAATCAACGGGTTTAATATCTGAAGCTGACACAATTCATCAAGAAAAAGAGACCACATTAAAAGATCAGATAAAACTAGGGCCAAAGATAGCACATGAATAAACTTATATTCAAGAACAGCTATTTCCCTTCAACCATTTGATTCCTGATCCAACCAGCACAAATCCTAATCACCATAGTTTAGCAGCACTATTGCCACTTTGCACTAAATTTGAATTTTTTGTTGCTCTAATTGTGTTCTTTCCTGTGGTTTGTGTACAATTTAAGCCTGATTTATGTTTTTTCTTGTGAGTGCTGCTTTTATGATGCTATGTGCCTGTGATGTTGCTGAACCTAATTAAGCTTTTCATTGCGCTTGTACAGACGTACTTTTGCAGAGGGCGATAATGTAGATTTCGACTTTGGATGTGGATTGATTAGAGAAGATAAAACATAAAGGAACCAACTGGTCTTTCCCAGGTTGTTTGACTGTTCTGCAGTGGAATCCTCATTCCACTGAAGAAGAATCTGACAACCAGAGAATGACCAATTAATCACAGCATTGTTGACTAAAGATAAAAAGACCAGTTAATGACTGTTTGCATATTGATTTACGACAAAAATATGGAACATATCAAAGTTCAGTAACATGAAGCTAGTTGTGAAAGCAGATTGAATTAGTGAATGAGGAAGAGGAAGATGGAAGTTGCTGGGAGAATTCCAATCTAATACAACCATTTACTATATTATGGCTAGAAAGGTTCATGGTGCATGCACTTACCTTTCTGTCCCGTGAAACAGCCCATAGCACGTTGACACCCACTGAGACCTGGACAAAACCATTTCCAGAGTTTTGTAATTCGACAATTTGCCAGGAATTCCCTATGGACCAAATGATGGAGAACACATAACATTGATGCTGTGACCTCACTCGACATTGTCTTTAGAGCACCATAATAGACATGTGTACTTCCACCACTCTTTTGCTCCCACCCACACCTCAGGGGTTACTAATTTAAAAAAGTAAACGACTCAATCATTAATGTTTGCGAAAAGTTGGAGAGCAGCTAGAAACACAGGGTGTGGTTAGGCAAATAACACTTATATAGATATTTCAGAGGCATCACCTTTTGACGGTAAAATAAAATGAGAGAAAGTTGTGGAGAATGAACAATAGCACAAACCAGTTGGGCTGATCCTGTTTTAACCCCATACAGTCAAGGAGATATTTCGGTTAACAATATATTTAATACATATCCTTTGATGTTCACTCAGTGGCCACTTTATTAGGTACACCAGCTTATTAATGAAAATATCTAATCAGCCAATCAAGTGACAGCAACTCAATGGATAAAAAGTATGCAGACATGGTCAAGAGGTTCAGATGTTCAGATCAAACATTAGAATAGGAAAGAAATGTGATCTAAGTGACTTAGACCATGGAATGATTGTTGGTGCCAGACGGGGTGGTTTGGGTATCTCAGTAACTGCTGATCTCCTGGGATTTTCATGGACGACAATCTCTAGAGTTTACAGAGAATGGTCCAAAAAATAATAAAATAAAACACATCCAGTGACTGGCAGTTTTGTGGTTGAAAAGTCTTTTTAATGAGAGGGGTCAGAGGAGAATAGCTAGACTGGTTCAAGCTGACAGGAAGGTGACAGTAACTCAAATAACCACCACACATTACAACAGTGGTGTACAGAAGTGCATCTCTGAATGCACAAAATGTTGAACCTTGAGGTACAGGAGGTACTTAATAAAGTGGTCACTGAGTTTAATAACATTAAACTATTAAGGCTGATAAACCACTGAAGTCAAAACATGCCATATTAAACCGTATACCTTTAGGGTTCTCCCTGTTTATTCCTGTTCTCATCATTAGCTGGCCTTCCCATAGTACAGCACACACAAGGTCACCTGGTCCACAGGCTATCTGAACTACTTCCCCAGGACTCTGGATTTCCGTCCAGGACAAACCCTCAGGGTTGTGATCATTTACATTTTCTCTATAAAATACCTGAAAGAAACCAAACTCCAAATTAGCAACATTCTGTGTTAGCAGCTAGTTACAGTACTGTGCAAAAGTCTTAGGCACAGATATATAGCTGGTGTGCCTAAGATCTTTGCACAGTACTGTATTAGTTTACACGGAGAGTAAAGTGAATCTGTAAATCCAGCGGGAGCAAAGGATGTTGGGAATGATGTGGGTGGAGTGCCACAGGAGGGATGTGTGACAGGTGGCAGAGAAGGAGTGCCGGGGCAGAGGATGGTGCAGGTGCAGATACACCCATTCCTGAGACACCAGGCAAGGTCATTTGATTCCAAACAATTGATTTATTGATCATTACAGAATGTCTCTCTGGTGCTTCCTGTTCCATTCCTCTCCTTTCCCTTAAGACTTTTGTACAGTTCTATACATCTGCAGCACAAGATTTGAACATGGATGGGCCACTGCAGAGGATCAGAAAAAGCAGCAGGAAGTTGCAAACTCAGTCAACACCATCATGGGCACAGGCCTTCCTAACATAGAGGGCACCGTCAAAAGGTGATGCCTCAGTAAGGTTTCATCCATCAAGGAACCCCATCACCCCCATCATCTCCCAGGACATACCCTCTTATTGTTACCATAAAGGAGGTGGTTCAGGAGCCTGAAGACATACACACAACTTTTTAAGAATAGCTTCTTTCCCTTCATCATCAGATTTCTGAAGGGACAATGAACCAATGTATATTATCCACTTTTTGCATTTTTGCCCTCTCTTGCACTGCTTATTATTTTATTATGCATTACAATATATTGCTGCTGCAAAGCAACAAATTTCATGACATGTGCTGGTGATATTAGATTTGATCCTGATATGCTTTGAAGGTTTCCACAGCTGCAATGATTTCCCACCAATGCATTGCATGCTTGAAACTTATGTCAGTGCAACATCACTAACAAATGCAAAGGAGAAAAGACTATCAAAGGTACAGATCTTTCATGAATAAGTAAAGCCAGAAGTCTGATCCACAATGTGTGAAACATCCTCAACACTAAAAAGGTTCAAAAGTTAAAGTCTGCATTTAAAATACAACTCTGACATTTGTCTTCTCCAGGTAGCCATGAAATACAGAAAGACCACAAGAGTTTAAAAGACATCAACACATCTACCCCAAAAAGGAAAAGAAACAACACTTGCAAGTCCCAAAATCCCCCACCCTTTCCCTGCAGATAAAACAGTGACAATAACAATCCCTGACCCCCTCACTCGCAGAGAAAAAAAAACAATGACAATAACAATCTCCTACCCCCTCACTCACAGGAAAGAACAGTGACTATAACATCAAAAACCCCAACCACATCCCCTTACACACAAATAATAACTAATCACCCACTCTCACTAACGTCAACATCAGAAAACACTGTGTCATAACCAGAAATATGCCCTCTGAAACCAACTCATCAATGCAAGCCAAGATGTCTATCTGAGCTAGTCCCATTTGTCTACATTTGGGACATCTCTCTCTATTCTCATGCTATGCTTCTTTATTTAGAGGCGCAGCATGGAACAGTCCCTTTGAGCTGCTCTGCCCAGAAACCCACCTATTTAACCTTAGCCTCATCACACAACAACTTACAATGACCAATTAACCTACTAAGCAGTACCTTTTTAGAGTATGGGAGGAAACCAGAGCACCCAGAGAAAACCCATGTAGTCACAGGGAGAATATATAAACTCCTTACAAAGCTGGAATTGAACTCCGAACTCTAAATGTCCCGATCTGTAATAGGGTCACATTAATTGCCACGTTACTGTGGTGCCCTGTACGTGTCTGTGAATTTGCTGCAAGTGAGCTTTTCATTGCACCTGTGCATCTCTGTACTTGTGCATAAGAACATAAACTAGACATTGACAAGGAAATACATACTTTTAATTTTTTGCCACACCTATTGAAATTGAATACGCAGTGAATGTCAACTTTCAGGTTTGGCTGCACAGTTATCATTTGCACTTAAAGTCAGAACTCTGAGTGCTTGGCCAATTTTATGGGCATGGGAGTAAATGGAAATCTGTATCACAGGGTTTCCCAACCTGGGGTCCATGGAGCCCTCGGTAGGGGTCCACAGCATAAAAAAGGTTGGGAACCCCTGGTATAAATGATGCCAGCAATTCACCTGTTTGTGTTTTAGTTTTAAAGTTGCACTTCAGACATCTCTGACCAGGCCACTGGTTACTTGCCCATTCCGAAGTGTCCTTTGGATGAGGAATGCACCACTTGCTTGAACCATTATAATTTGGAAGTACCAGAATTTAACCCAGCAATAATGAAGGGACAGTGATATGTTTCTAAGTCAGGGTGGTATGCAACTTGGAGGGGAATTTCCAATTCTGCCCAATTTACACGGGTATCCAAGTAGTAATCAATTTATAGGCCATCCTGTTTTACATTGAGATTCTTGACACAAAAATATTTCCAAGTCAGTTCTCCACCAAGCTGAATTCATTGTACCTTGCCTAGAACGGTTACTGCCCAGACTGAGAGATGTCCTAAAGGCTCATCAGTGACCTCCCATCCTCCTACAGCAATGTCATGAAAGGGATCTGGTAGTGGTCCAGTAATTTGTGAGGGAATCTGGAAAACAAAGAGACAACTTAAAGACACCACATAATAAGGTTTCATTCCACTCCTCCAGTTCAATCAATTTCAAAGTAGATACATCTGGATTTAGACCTATGCAACTAATCTATCAACAAGTGGATGAGTTAAAATAGATTACTTCAGTAACACAGTTCAAAGGATACAATTTTGGCTATAGTAAACACAAGCAAGTCTGCAGATGCTGGAAATCCAAAGCATCACACACAAAATGTTGGAGGAACTCAGAAGGTCAGGCAGCATCTATGGAAGTGAATAACCAGTCAACATTTCAGGACGAGACCCTTCGTCAGGACTGAGAAGGAAGAAAAAAGATGCCAGAATAAAATGGAGGTAGGGGAAGGAACCTAGCTGGAAAGTGATAGGTGAAGCCAAATGGATGGGAAAGGTCAAGGAATGGAGAAGAAGGAATCTGATAGGAGAGGAGAGTAGGCCATAAGAGAAAGGGAAAGAGGAAACCCAGGGGAAGTGATAGCCAGGTGAGGTAAAAGGTCAGAATGGGGAATAGAGGAAGTTTTTTGGGGGGAATTGATTCACCAGAAGGAGAAATCAATAATCATGCCATCAGGTTGGAGGCTACCCAGATGAAATACAAGACTTGCTCCTCCACCCTTTAGCACAAGAGGAAACTGTGGACTGACATGTCGGAATAGGAATGGGAATCAGAATTAAAATTTGGTCACCAGGAAGTCCCACTTGTGTATGATGGAGCAGGGGGTGCTTGATAAAACAGTCTCTCAATTTACAACAGGTAAAGGAGGTAGAGGAGGCCACAATAGATGACCCCAGCAGATTTGAAGGTGAAATGTTGCCTCACCTGGAAGGACTGGTTGGAGCCCTGAATGGACGTTAGGGAGGAGGTGTTTGGGCAGGTGTAGCACTTAGGCTGCTTACAGAGGTAAGTGCCAGGAGGGAGATTAGTGGGGAGGGACAAACGGACAAGGGAATCATGGAGGGAGTGATCCCTTGCAAAGCACGGGAGGAGGGGTGCGAATGGTAAAGATATGTTTGGTGGTAAGATCCTTTGGAGATGGCAGAAGTTACAGAGGGTAATGTGTTGGATGTGGAGGCTGATGCAGTGGTACGCAAAGACAAGAGGAACTCTATCACTGTTAAGGCATTGGGAAGATGGGGTGAGTGTGGCTGTTTAGGAAAAGATGGAGATGCGAAACCCCATTCTTTAAAGGAGGACATCTCTAATGTCCTGAAACAGAAAGCCATGTTTGAGAAATTGAGAAAAGGGAATAGCATTTCTACAGGAAATTGGGTAGAAAGAGGAATAGTCAAGATAACCATGGGAATCAGGTTTATAAAAGATAAAATTGGCTGTAGACCACACTGGTGTGACTCAATGCCTAAATTACAAACGTTTGCATATAAATGTTTACACAATAGAAAGCATCCTTCCTGAATGCATCAGGGTTTGGCGTGGTAAATGCTCTGCCCACGACTGCAGGAAATTGCAGAGGTGTGCACATAGCACAGCACATTACAGAAACCAGCCTCCCTTCCATTGTCTCTGTCTATATTTCTTGCTGCCTCAGTAAAGCATCCAACATAATCAAAGATTCCACCCACCATAGACATTCTCTATTCTCCCCTCTATTGGGCAGAAGATACAAAAGCCTTAAAGCACATATTACCAGGCTCAAGAGCAGTTTCTACTCCAGCTTTATTGAGCGGTTCCCTAGGATAATAAGATGGACTCAATCTACCTTGTTATGATCTTTCACTTTTCTGTTTACCTGCACTGCACTTTCTCTGTAGCTGTTACACTTTATTCTACATCTATTATTGTTTTGCTGCCTTCTACCTCAATGCACTGTGTAATGAACTGATCTGTATGAACAGTATGCAAGACAAGCTTTTCACTGCATCTCGGTATATGTGACAATATTACTAAATTTGTTGATAAAGTTCAAAAGGAGGCTATTTGGTCCAAAATCAGTCTGTATTTGCTATGTTAGTTCATAGAACATAGAACAGAACAGCACATTACAGGTCCTTCGGCCCACAATGTTGCGCTGACCTTCAAACACTGCCTCCCATATAACCCCCAACCTTAAATTCCTCCAAGCCTCCAAGTTCCAAGTCTACACTCCTATTGATGATACCAAAAAGGCTTATCTGTGGAATATTATCCTATCAACATATTTCACAAGACCTTGGCCCATGTTTTTCAGCTTTGAATCACAATGCTTTCCCATAATCAAATGGAAACATTTAAATTAGCAAAAGCTATTAGTAACTAAATGGATAATGAATTTGTGCCAGACTGATTTGACGCAAAAAATCATTGAGCCATTAATACTGCCTCACGGACATGTTCAATGGCTGACTGCTTTGATTAGCAAATGTACAGTTGCAAGAAAAAGTTTGTGAACCCATAACAATTACCTGGTTTTCTGCATTGATTACTCATAAAATGTGGTCTGATCTTCATCCAAGTCACAATAATAGACAAACACAATCTGCCTAAACTAATAACACATGAACAATTATACTTTTCATGTCTTTATTGAACACATTGTTTAAGCATCCACAGTCCAGGCTGGAAAAACTATGTGAACTCTTGAATTTAATAACTAGTAGAACTTCATTTGGCAGCAGTAACTTCTACCAAGCCTTTCCTGTGGTTGCTGATCAGACTTGCACAATGGCAAGGAGGAATTATAGACCATTCCACCATACAAAATTGGTTCACTCCATCAGTATTTCTGGGATATCTTGCATGAACAGCACTCTTCAGGTCATGCTCAAACATCTCAATTGGGTGAAGGTCTGGACTCTGACTTGGCCATTCCAAAACATGAATTTTCTTCTTTTTAACCATTCTGTTTCTGATTTACTCGTACTTTGTCTTCTTGTATCATCCAACTTACATTAGGCTTCAGTGATGGACTGCTACCCTGACCTCCTCCTGTAAAATGTCTTGATACAATCTCTTCAGGGGCTTACATGGTGGGTGGTGGGAATGCTGATGCTTAATGCTAGAATAAGTGAGGGGAGGAGGAGGAGGAGGGATGATGCTGCTTGCTGTAGCTTCTGCGTGGGAGGGGGCAGAGGCTTTGCAGTTCTTACATCTTTTTCTGTCATTCATTCTTTGGGAGCTTTCCTTCTGTTTCCAGGAAGTCTGCGGAGAGTAAGAATTTCAAGTTGTATATTGAATTCATTGTTCCCTCAATGATTACAAGCCCTGAGGCAGCAAAGCAGCCCCAAACCAAAATGCTCTTTCCACCATGCTTCACAGTTGGGATGAGATTTTGGTGTTGGTCTGTTGTGCTCTCTTTCCTCCAAACATAGCAGTATGCATTTCTGCCAATATGTTCAACTTTTATCTCCTCTGTCTTCAGAACATCATCCCAGAAGCTTTGTGGAACATCCAGGTAGTTCTTTTGCAAACATGGGATGTGCAGTAACGTTTTTATTTGGAGAGCAGTGGTTTCCTCTGTGGTGTCCTTCATGAACACAATTCTTGTTCAGTGTTTTTATTATAGTAGACACATGAACAGAGACTTCAGCAAGTTCTAGAGATTTCTGCAGATCTTTTGCTGTTACCCTTGTTTTTTTTTCACCTTCTTCAGCATTACATGTTGCACTTTTAGTGTAATTCTTGCAGGACGCCCATTCCTAGGGTGATTAGCAACAGTACTGAATTTCTTCTAGTTGAACACTCAGGTCTTTAGAAATGCTTTCGTAGCCATTTCCAGATTCATGCATCTCTACAGTTCTTCTTCTAAGATCTTCTGAAAGTTGTTTTGATTGAGTCATGGTGCACATAAACAGACCTTTCTTGAGAAAAGAAAGATCTGTCATTAACCTGACTTAGTGTTTCTTTTTTTTTGATAGGGCAGGACACCTCCACAACCCACACCTCCAATCTCATCTCATTGATTGGAACACCTAACTCCAAAGAGTTTTTGTAGAAGGCATTACCCCAGAGGTTCACATACTTTTTTGAACCAAGACTGTGATTGTTTAGATGCACTCAGTATTGACAAGAAGTAGTACAATTGTTTGTGTGTTATTAGCTTAGGCAGATTGTCTTTGTCTATTATTGCAACTTAGATGTGTAACTAATGCAGAAAACCATGTAATTGGAAAGGGTTCACAAACTTTTTCTTGCAACTGTATGATAAGACCATAAGATATAGGAGCAGAATTAGGCCATTAGGACCTTCAAGTCTGCTCTGCCACTTCATCATGGCTGATCCAATTTTCCTCACAGCTCCATTCTCCTGTCTTCTTCCTGTATCCCTTCATGCCCTCACCAATCAAGAATCTATCAATCTCTGCCTTAAATATACATAAAGACAGCCTATACAGCTGTCTGTGGCAAAGAATTCCACGGATTCACCACTCTCTGGTTAAAGAAATTCTTCCTCTTCTCTGTTCTAAGAGGACACCCCTCTATTTTGAGGCTATGTCCACGGGTCTTAAGACTCTCCCATCATAGGAAACATCCTCTCCACATTCACTCTATTAAGGCCTTTCCCCATTCGATAGGTTTCAATGAGGTCACCCCTATTTTCTGAATTCCAGTGAATACAGGCCCAGCACCATCAAATACTCTTCATATGACAAGCCATTCAATCCTGGAATCACTTTCGTGACCCTCCTTTGAACCCTTTCCAGTTTCAGTACATCTTTCTAAGATAAGGGGCCCAAAACTGCTCACAATACTCCAAATGGGGCCTCACCAGTGCTTCATCAAGTCTCAACATTACATCCTTGCTTTTATATTCTAATCCTCTTGAAATGAATGCTAAAATTGGATTTGCCTTCCTCACCACAGACTCAACCTGAAAACTGACCTTTAGGGAAACCTGCACAAGGACTTGCAAGTCCCTTTGCACCTCAGTTTTTTGTATTTTTTCTCCATTTAGAAAATAGTCAACTTTTTCATTTCTTCTATCAAAGTGCATGGCCATACATTTCCCATCACTGTATTCCATCTGCTATTTCTTTGCCCATTCTCCTAATCTGTTTAAACCCTTCTGTCGCCTCTTTACTTCCTCAAAACTACCTGCCCCTCCACCCATCTTGGTATCATCTTTAAACTTTGCAACAAAGCAATCATCTGCATCATCCCAATCATTGATATATAACGTAAAAAAATTGGTCCCAACACAGACCCGTCTGGAACATCACCAGTCACCAGCAGCCAACCAGAAAAGGCTCCCTTTTTCCCACACTTCTGCCTCCTGCCAATCAGCCACTGCTTTATCCATGCTAGAATCTTCTCTGTAATACCATGGGCTCATAGCTTCTTAAGCAGTCTCATGCATGACACCTTGTCAAAGGCCTTCTGAAATTCCAAGTGCACAACATCAACCAATTCTCCTTTGTCTATCCAGAATGATTCAACACCTCCAACCCAATGTCACCTCTTTTTAATAGTTTGATTTCATTTTTTACCAATAGAGCAATACTGCCTCCTCTGCCTTCTTGCCTGTCCTTTCAATATAATATGTATCCTTGGTTATTAAGCTCCCAGCTACAATCTTATTTCAGCCATGATTCAGTGATACCTATAACATCATACTTGCGATCTGCAACTGTGCTAAAAGTTCATCTACCTTATTCCGTACACTGCGCACATTCAAATATAACACCTTCAGTCCTGTTTTCACCCTTTTCAACTTCGTCTGTCTTTTATGTTGCAACTCATCCTATTCACTGCAATTTTGCCCCCATCAATACCCTCTCCTCGCTACAGCTTGCCTCAGTTTGTAAACCAGCTACTTCATCTTCAGCACAATTATCCATCTTTCCTACAATACTTTTTGCATTGAAACATAGCAGCTCAGGACTAGTCCCACCATGCTCAACCTTTTGATTCCTAATTTTGTCTGAGGTCTTACCACCATCTGCCCCCATAACTTCTCCAATAACTGATCTGGTACTCTGGTTCCCATACTCCTGCAACTATGGTATAAACAGCTTTTGCCCAGTTCTTTGTTGTTTGACTGCCCCTCAGTTTGACGAGAGATCATCCCTAACAATCAGGCAAACTTCCTGCATATGTATCTCTATACTAGCCTCTCTAGCACTGAGGGCATCTTCAAAAAAACCAAGGCCTCAAAAGGCAGCCTCCATCATTAAGGCACTCTCCCCCCATTCCCCAGGATGTGCTCTCTTCTCATTACTACCACTGGGGAGGAGATACATGAGCCTGAAGACACACATTCAATGTTTTAGGAACAGCCTCTTCCCCTCTGCCATCAGATTTCTGAAATGACAATGACACTACCTCATTATTATATATTTATTATTGTAATTTATAGTATATTTTATGCATTGCACTGTACTGCCTATGCAAAACAACACATTTCACAAAATACTGTATGGCAATGATAATAAACCTGATTCTAATAAAGGATTATACTGAATGCACAGTGTTCTTAGCCTATTCTAAATCAAGTTTAAGCTCAAGTTTATTGTTATCTGACTACATATATACAACCAAGTAAAACAATGTTCCTCCGGACCAAAGTGCACCTACAATACATATATCATATAAAGATATATGACAGTACAGAGGAGATTTACTGGAATGTTACCTGGGTTTCAGCACCTAAGTTACAGAGAAAGGTTGAACAAGTTAGGTCTTTATTCTCTGGAGCGTAGAAGGTTGAGGGGGGACTTAATAGAGGTATTTAAAATTATGAGGGGGATAGATAAGAGTTGACATGGATAGGCTTTTTTCATTGAGAGTTGGGGAGATTCAAACAAGAGGACATGAGTTGAGAGTTAAAGGGCAAATGTTTAGGGGTAACACGAGGGGGCATAGCTGTGTGGAACGAGCTTCCAGTAGAAGTGGTAGAGGCAGGTTCCATATTGTCATTTTTTTAAAAAATTGGATAGGTATATGGACAGGAAAGGAATGGAGGGTTATGGGCTGAGAGTAAGCATTCGGCATGGACTGGAAGGGCCAAGATGGCCTGTTTCCGTGTTGTAATTGTTATATAGACAATAGACAATAGGTGCAGAAGTAGACCATTCGGCCCCTCGAGTCTGCACCGCCATTCTGAGATCATGGCTGATCATTCACTATCAATACCCAGTCCCTGCCAATAGACAATAGGTGCAGAAGTAGACCATTCGGGTTATATGGTTAAAGCACATAAAACTAAATATTACCACCATTTAATAAAATATAATAATATAAAACATAAATATAAATGGGATTAGTATGGTCCAAGTTGACATGGTAATTCAGCACATTTTATTCACAATCACAATTCAGAATGGTGCCTCTGGATAATCAGATAGATATCTTGCATTAATCATTTATAGTAATCCATTATTTCTTTCTGTTTTTATTTGCTTCTGCTTATGCTAATAAACAAAACATTGCCAAACAACAGTTGAAATGGCACCTATCATTGTAACATGATTTCCCCACCCTTGTGTGAAGGGTGGAAGAAATCATTTTGCCTGTTAGAAGTAGTTTTTACTTGTTCACAGCTTAGCTGTTGTGTCCGTTTGGAGCAGGAACAATGTTTCATTTAGCTGTATACATGCGTAAAGGTTGAATGACAATTAAACTTGAATTTTTCAAGTTTTTTCTATCAAATCGAAGAGAAAACTCAAAGTCCTGCACAATGTTTATCATCTCTCTCAAGCAACATCATGAAAGCTGATTATTTAGTATGACCACATTGCTCAATGCTGTGTGTGTATTGACTTCTGTGTTTACTTAATTACAATAGAAATTACATATCAAAAGCTACACTGCAGACTGCAAAGGTTCAAAGGTTCATTTATTATCAAAGTTTACCACTCTGAAATTCTTCTTCTCCAGATAGCCACAAAACCAAGAAAGAAAAGAACCAGCAGCACAATCATCGACCCCCAACTCACTCCTCCCCACAGTTCCAGAACCACATTCAAAATAAAAACAAACGTAAAAGATACAGAAGAATTGAAATATATGGTTTCGTGGTCTGTCTAGAAGATGTTGACTGAAGGAGCGTTGTACGCTGGTGCCATCTTTACCAAAGAGTTTCTCCGCTGCAAAGGGCATCATAGCATGCAGGCAAGTGTCTTCCTTGGAACAGTATAGGAAGAAGACATTCTTCCCCAATTCTTGAACTATTTATTTATGTTGGCATTTATATATTATTTAAAGATACAGCATGGAATAGGGCCTTCAATAGGGCAAACATCCAACAACCCCAATTTAACCCTAACCTAATCATAGGACAAATTTGCAATGATCAATTAACGTACCCACTACATCTTCAAACCGTGGGAGGAAACTGCAGTGTCCAGAAACCCCCCACTTTCCATTGGAAAGCCGTTTTGACTCTTTTCAGAAAAGCGCTGGAATTGAACTCTGACAGCCCGAGCTGTAATAGCATCACATTAACCACTGCACTACTGTGGTGCCCAACCACATATACAGATGCATAGAACGTGCGAAGCACAGACTTTTTAACCCATGGTGTTGTAACAACCTTTCTTTAAGATTAATCTAACCTTTCCCTCTTACATAGCCCTCCAGATTTCTACTATCTATGTGCCTATCTAAGAGTCTGTTAAGTAGCCCTAATGTATCTGCCTATGCCACCACCCCTGGCAGTGCATTCCACACAGTCACCATTCTCTGTGTAAAAAACCTATCAACTGACATCCCCCCCCCCCCATACTTTCCTCTATTCATTTTAGTATTGAGCTCCCTTGTATTTAGTGAATTAGAATATCTCATGCCATGTATATCATAATTCTAGCATATCCCAACATCTTGGAATGGGATTCATTCTTAGCCTATCTGTTTGAAGCAAAGATAGTAAATATGTTATTGTTGCCAGAATTGACAAATATGGAGTTTACGGAGCCGGTCAGCACAGAGAAAGGCCTTTCAGTCCATCATATCCTTGCCCATCTATTGACAAATCCTATTGCAAGGTTAAGACTTCCCACAGATACCACTTGACCTATTGAATTTCTCCAGCAGATTGCTTGTTCCTATAGCCATACCCTATTGATAGGACAATGCAGTAATTTTACTTTCAGTACATGCTGTCTTTGGATTATATACCTGAATTATAGACACACCTACATGTGAGCAAGCTCCCATAATATTGTTAAATTCGGAAGTCTGACTTATACATAATCTATGAAAGACAGAAATAGTTTCCTTTCTCCAACAATTAATTGTTTTTCTCTTATTGGTCTGAAGTTCTCTTGACGTTAACCATTATAAAAATACGGAGGTATGGTTACTATACCAAGTGATTTTTTAAATCTATTTTCTAACTTATGGAAAAAAAGCCATTATTCTCCTTTCACTGAAATGGGTGACATCTCTCTGTCCCTTGTTAGTGAGAGAGAGCCTGTGGCATGTTGAACTGTTGGGTAAACAATAGTTTTTGTTGACTGCAGAACATGGTCTCTCTTTGGGTGCTTTGCTATTGCTTGGTGGATGGTGGGACTGACGCTTTTTGCTGAAATGGGAGGGGGCGGGGGGGTGATGCATTGAGGCTTTGCAGCTGTTTGCATGGGAAGGGGTCAGAGGGGGCTTTGGAGTTCTAACATTTTTCATGCTTTTGGGGTTCTTCTGTTTTTCATGGATCACTGTAAATATTAAACAAAACCATTTGTTACCTGGGAACAGCCTAATTTTATAACTTTTAGATTTATCACTTAAGAAGAAAGCAAACGAGTACTTGTACACAGTAAGCAGTGGACAAACTCATCCCATTTATAATCAAACTGTTCGTAAATTAATTCAATATATGTACTACAAGCCCTCCACATAAAAGACTTGAACAGCAAGTTTAGTCAGCAGTGTTATCTTAAATTACTATAGGATTCTTAGAGCCAGCTGGAAGGTCTACAAACCTTCGCCCAGGTGTTGCATGACTTATACCTCCTGTATCGGATCCATCGGCGCCGACGCACGTAAGAGTTCCAGCGTTTATTTTTTGTATAAGTGGCAGGAAAATCTAGGGCATAAGTCCAACCCTGAAACAAATGTGTTTAGGTGTTAAGTTACAGGTTTCAAGTTAGTACCATTAGTACACTGCAGCAAGGTGAATGGCTCGTCTCTGTCTATAAACATGGATTTGGCAAAAATTAGTTCCAAATAAGAGATACAGTTCAATGCCACTCCATTCCCCATTCTGGTTACCCTCTCTTTTCTTTTCTTTTCTTCCTCGAACCCGCCTATCACCTCCCTCTTGTGCCCTCCTTCCTTCCCTTTATTTCATGGTAATCAGCATTATCTTTGCATCTACACTCAGTGGCCACTTTATTAGATACCTCTTGTACTTAATAGAAGAGACACTGAGTGTATGTTCAGGGTCTTCTACTGCTGTAGCCCATCCACTTCAAAGTTTGATGCGTCATGCATTCAGAGATGCTTTTCTGCACACCACTGTTGTAACATATGGTTACTTAAGTTACCGTTACCTCTTTGTCAGCTTGAACCAGTCTGACCATTCTCCTCCCATCTCTCTCATTAACAAGGCATTTTCACCCATGGAACCGCCGCTCTCTGGATGTTTTTGTTTCTCACACCATTCTCTGTAAACTCTAGAGCTGAGGTTTCCAACCTGGGGCCCAAAGTCATATTACTTAATGGTATTGGTCTATGGCATAAAAAAGGGTTGGAAACCCCTGCTCTAGAGGCGGTTGCATGAAATGCCAGGAGATCAGCAGTTTTTAAGATATTCAAAACATCTCATCTGGCACCAACAATTATTCCAGCAATAGAGCTGAACCTCTTAACCATGTCTGCATGCTTTTATCCACCGAGAGTTTTCACACGACATTTGCTTTAACAAGCAGGTGTACAGTTACACCTAATAAAGTGAACACTGACAGTTTATCAGTACCAAGTGGTCCCAATGCAAACAGTTATTCATTATAATCTCTTACCCCTTTTTCTGTTGGCTCTCCTCCAATATTTTCATCCACGTACCAGCTGGATTCCCACTCCCAATGTTCTGATGCAAGCTTGAATTTATTGAGGGGTTGATGCTTCAATCCTGTAACATCACTCCATTGCCAGCGGTCACTGGGTAACAAGTGGTCACTGAAACCATCCACCGGATTCCAGCGCTACATAAAATAGACCAAACAAATCTTAAGGATAAAGTTATTAAAAGATTAGCTTTCTTTGTCACATGTACATTAAAACATATAGTAAAATGCTTTCTTTGTGAACAATGACTTTGTGAACAAAGTCTGAGGATATGCTGTGAGCACCCAGCAAGTGCCAACATAACATGCCACAACTTACTTAGCCCAACCCGTACATCTTTGAAATTTGGGGGAAACCAGAGCAGCTGGAAGAAACCCATGTGCCCACAGGGAGAACGTACAAACTCCTTACAGGCAGTGGTGGGAATTAAACCTTGATCATGATCACTGGCACTGTAAAACACTATGAAACCAATACACTACCATGCCACTCTAATCTCAGGCATAAAGCACAAAAAATCCACACATTTGTCTCTAAAAAATGGTCTTGCTGTCCAAATTGCAACACAGCACAAGTGGAAATATAAATATTCACCTTCCTATAAGAATATAAAACACATGAGCAAATTAGGCCAATCGGCCCATCAAGCCTGTTCTGCCATTCCATCATGGGTGATTTAATATCTCTCTCAATACCATTCTCCTGCCTTCTCCCAGTAACCTTTGACACTTTTTGCTAATCAAGAATCTATCAACATCAACAATGTACCTAATGACCGAGTCTCTAAGCTGTCTATAGCAATGAGTTCCACAGATTCACCACTCCCTGGTTGAAGGGTGATCATATTTATTTCTACAGCGACAACCACCCAAATAAGTAATTGGATAAGAAATTTATATCTGTTCAGGGAATACAATATTGAATTTTGACCCCACTAGTACTTAGTATGAAAGCATATATACTGAAACATTGCAATCAAACCCAAACACCCAGGTGTTATATGATCAAAGATGCAGTCAAAAATCACTCTGATTGGATTCTAAAGATCAGAGCTGAAATAAACGGCTGCAGTAGAATCTTGGCAATTTTTATATTTTCTCCCGAAGCTTTCAGCACATGAATTAGTTAGACATAGTCATAGAAAATCACAACACAGAAACAGGCCCTTCAGCCCACCTAGTCCACCCTGAACCATTTACACTGCCTTCTCCTACTGACCCACTCTGCACCATAGCCCTCCATACCCCTACCATCCATGTACTTATCCAACTTATCTTAAACATTGAAATCGAGCTCGCATGTACCACTTGCACATTCCATACTCTCACACCCTTAAACATTTCACTTACACCCTTAACCCATGATAGTCATCATATTTCACTCTGGCGGGAAAAATCAGCTGCTCATTTACCTAAACTACACCAATCACCGCACTTCAGAGCAATTAATTGTGTGTTTTTCTGTTTGTCAGATGAGATGTGGACTTGTCCAAGCCTAACTAGAATCAGTGGCATTGCTTGGATTTGAGCATCAGCAAGACTGTGTAAAAGCAGCAAATTTTCATCTGTAAAGAATAGGAATGATCCAGAAAGTTATTAAGATCATTCACAATCATCCTTATTATAACTTTATTTTTCTTTCAGGCTTATTCAATTAGTTAATTATTATCCAGAAGAGCAGGATCACATAATGGTTAGCCAATGATCGGGGTTCAATTCCTGCCACTATCTCTAAGGAGTTTTTAACATTCTCATTGTGACCGTGTGGGTTTCCTCCGATTGGTCCAGTTTCGTCCACATTCCAAACTCGTATGGGTTAGGGTTAATAAGTTGTGGGTATGCTACATTGGCATCAGAAGCATGGAGATATTTGCGGGCTACCCCAGCAGATCCTCAGACCATAATGGTCATTGATGTAAATGACGCATTTCACTGTACATTTCGATGTACATGTGACAAATAAAACAAATCTAATCTAATCTAATCTTTTCTTAACTTTCCTCAGAATTTGAACTCACATCATGGGATCATGAGTTCAAGTAACCCAATCGCTGACTCCATAACACAACTTTTCTATGTTCTAAGAGTACTACATTACAAAAATTCTACACTATTCTGTACTTCAGTCAATGAAAGCCATAAAAGCAATAAACAGCGTAACAGTTAGTGTAATGCTATTATAGCACCAGCAATCAGGGTTCAATTCCTACTGCTGTCTGTACAGAGTTTGTACATTCTCCCTGTGACTGCAGGGGTTTCCTCCAGGTGCTCCAGTTTTCTCCCACATTTCAAAGACATATGGTTAGGGTTAGTGAATTATGAGCATGCTATGTTGGTGTTAGAAGCGTGGGACACTTGTGGGCTGTCCAAAATTTAATGCAAATGATGCATTTCACTGTATATTTCAAAGTATGTGTGATAAATAAAGCTAATCTTTAATTATGTACAGAAAACAGTTACAACTTCACATATATACAAGTTATCTCACTTGAAATGATAACTCATGTACACCAATTGTTATCCAACTTGAAAAATCCATACCTGATTTTCATAGGTCTCTTCTTGGTATCGGATTGGAACATCATTCATGTGGACATAAACGTAGATTTGCTGGTCACATGCAATTCCCCAACAGCATTGCTTGACAGCTGCCAGTCTCTTAAATTCCAAGCTTGCATCTTTGCACAACTCCCAGTACTGACTGGCTGTCGAAAGAGTGTACACTTTGCCATGTACATCTACGGCCCATAGAAGGGAGCTGGGCATGGCTGCCTCTAATTTTAAAAAAATGCAAAATCCATTAGTAATCCAGATTTAGACCATAAGATTTAGGAGCAGAATTAAGCCAATTGACCCATCAAGTCTGCTCCACTATTCAAATGGCTGATTTTTTTAAACCCCATTCTCCCACTTTCTCCCTGTATCCCTTAACCCTGTTATCAATCAAGAACCTATGAACATCTACCTTAATTACACCCAATGATTAGGTCTCCACAGTCATCCATGGCAACAAATTTGTCACCCTCCAGTTGATGAAATTCCTCCTCATCTCCGTTTTAGAGGGACACCCCTTTATTCAGAGGCAGTGGCCAGCAAACCTAGACTCTCCACATCCACCCTGACTAGGCTTTTCAGTATCCATAAGTCCATTAGATATAGATGTAGAATTAGGCCATTTTGTCCATCAAGTCAGCTCCACCATTTCATCATGGCTGATCCATTTTTCCTCTCAGCCCATTCTCCTGACATCCTCCCATATTCCTTCATGCCCTGACCAATCAAGAATCTATCAACCTCTGCCTTAAATATACATAAAAGGTTTGGCCTCCACAGCTGCCTGTGGCAAAGAATTCCACAGATTCACCACTCTCTGGCTAAAGAAATTCATCCTCATGTCTGTTCTAAAAGGATGCCTCTCTATTCTGAGGCTATAGACTCTCCCACCATAGGAAACATCCTCTCCACATCCACTCTATCAAGACCTTTCACCATTCGATAGGCTTCAATTAGGTCACCCCTTATTCTTCTTAATTCCTGTGAATACCGGTCCAGAACCATCAACACTCTTCATATGACAAGCTGTGCAGTCCTGGAATCCCTCACCTTCTATCTCAGCACAGAAATTTTTCCAGCAG